>NW_013668169.1:64713-89162 GCF_000517525.1 Limulus polyphemus
TAGTGTAACAATTCTATGACATAGATGTTTAGTGTAACAATTCTATGTCATAGATGTTTTAGTGTAACAATTATATGTCATAGATGTTTTAGTGTAACAATTCTATGTCATAGATGTGTTAGGTAACAATTCTATGTCATAGATGTTTTAATGTAACAATTCTATGTCATAGATGTGTTAGTGTAACAATTCTATGTCATAGATGTTTTAATGTAACAATTCTATGTCATAGATGTGTTAGTGTAACAATTCTATGTCATAGATGTTTTAATGTAACAATTCTATGTCATAGATGTGTTAGTGTAACAATTCTATGCCAACCTTTAGAAACATACCATGGCAAGTAGTGCTTTAGTTGCAATCATTATATACATGCTATGGCAGGTAGTACTTCAGTTACAACTATAACAAACACGCCATGGCATGAAGTATTTCTGTCACAACTATTATAGATACGTCTTTGCAGGTAATGATACAGTTACAGTCATTACAGACACGCCATGGCAGGTAGTGCTTCAGTTACAACCACTACAGAAAGCCATGACAGGTAATGCTTTAGTTACAACCATTACAGACACGCCATGGTATGTAATGCTTCAGTTACAACTATTATAGACATGTCATGGCAGGTAGTGATTCAGTTACAGTCATTTCAGATACACCATGGCAGGTAATGTTTCAGTTACAACCATTATATATATGTAAAGGAGATAGTGCTTCAAGTACAACTATTACAGACACTCCATGGCGGGTAGAGCTTCAGTTACAACTATTATAGACATGTCATGGTAGGTAATGTTTCAGTTACAACCAGTACAGACACACCATGGCAATTAGTGCTTCAGTTACAGTCATTACAGACACGCCATGGCAGGTAGTGCTTGAGTTACAAAAACTACAGACACGCCATGGCAGGCAGTTCTTGAGTTGTAAACAGGTAGAACTTCAGTTACAACCATTACATACATTCTATGGCAGGTAGTGCTTCAGTTACAACCATTACATACACTTCATGACAGGTAGTGCTTCAGTTACAACCATTACAGCCCCTCTCTGGCAAGTAGTACTTCAGTTACACCCATTACAGACACGTACAGGAAGATAGGGCTTCAGGTAAGATTACTACAGACACACTATGGCAGTTAGAACTTCAGTTACAACCATTGGATACATTCTATGGCAGGTATTGCTTCAGTTACAACCATTACAGACCCTCTATGGCAAGTAGTGCTTCAGTTACACCCAATACAGACTAAAGGAAAATAGGGCCTCAGTTACGATCATTATAGACACGCTATGGCAGGTAGTGCTTCAGTTACAACCATTACATACATTCTATGGCAGGTAGTGCTTCAGTTACAACCATTACAGACACGCCATGGCAGGTAATGATTCAGTTACAACCATTACAGACAACAATGGCAGGTAGTGTTTCAGTTATAAAAATTACAGACACGTAACGGAAATATTGCTTCAGTTACAACCAATACAGACATGCCATGGTAGGTAATGCTTCAGTTACAACCGTTACAGACACTTCATGGCAAGTAGTGCTTCAGTTACAACCATTACAGACACTCCATGGCAGGTAGTGATTCAGTTACAGTCATTACAGACACACCATGGCAGGTAGAGTTTCCGTTACAACCATTATAGATATGTGAAGGGAGGTAGTGCTTCAGTTAGAACCATTACAGACACGCTATGGCAGGTAGTACTTCAGTTAAACTATTATAGACACGTCATAGCAGGTAATGATTCATTTACAACCGATATAGACACTCCATGGCATTTAATGCTTGAGTCATAACCAGTACAGACACACCATGGTAAGTAGTGCTTCAGTTACAACAATTAAACACACTCCATGGCAGATAATGCTTCCGTTACAACCATTACAGACACGTAAAGGAAGGTATTGCTTCAGTTACAACTATTACCGACTTTCCATGGCAAGTAGGGCTTCCCTTACAACCATTACGCCCTCGTAAAGTAAGGTAGTGCTTCATTTACAAACAATATAGACACTCCATGGCAGGTAGGGCTTCAGTTACAACCATTACAGACACTGCATGGCAGGTAGTGCTTCAGTTACAACCTTTGCAAACATGTCATGGGAAGTAGTGCTTTAATTACAACCATTACAGACACGTCATGGCAGGCAGTTCTTGAGTTGTAATCATTATATACGCGCCATGCCAGGTAGTATTTCAATTACAACCATTACAGACACTCTATGGCAGGTAGTGCTTCAGTTACAACCATTAAATACAAATTAGGGCAGGTAGAACTTCAGTTACAACCATTACAGACCCACCATGGCAAATAGTGCTTCAACTACAACCATTACAGACACTCTATGGCAGGTAGTGGTTCAGTTACAACCATTACAGACACGCCATGGTAGGTAGTGCTTCTGTTACAACCATTACAGACACGCCATGGCAAGTAATGCTTTAGTTACAATCATTACAGACACGTAAACGAAAATAGTGGTTCAGTTACAAGCATTACAGACACGTCATGGTAAGTAGTGCTTTTATTACAACCATTACAGACACACCGTGAAAGGTAGTGTTTCAGTTGCAATCATTATATACACGCAATTAGAAACCTGCCATGGCGTATCTGTAACGGTTATAACTGAAGCACTACCTACCCTGGCGTGCCTGTAATAGAATGTTTCAGTTACAACCATTAAATACTTTCTATGACAAGTAGAACATCAGTTACAACCATTACAGACACATAAAGGAAGGCAGTGCTTCAGTTACAACCAATATAGCAACACTATCGTACGTAGTGTTTTATTTTGATAGAATTGCTGTGTCAGCGGTGTGAGAGATAGTATTTTATATAGAGCCCCTTCATTCACGCTATAGCACGTAGTGGTTGAGCTAGCTAGAACCACATCAACAACGTTATGACAAGTAGTGCTTAGCTATAGCAATTTATGTTTGTAAAAGGTGGTTTTACTATATGTTTGTATAAGGTGGTTTTCTCTGTGTTTGTAAAAAGTGGTTTTACTATGTTTGTAAATGATAATTTTGCTATATGTGTTTGTAAAAGGTGGTTTTACAATATCATTGTTAAATGTTATTTTCTCTGTGGTTGTTTGTGAGATTATTTTTACCATCCTGTTTTCCATATGTTTGTGTGTCATATTATTCTTATTATCTAGTTTTATTTTTATTTCCTACATATTAGAAATTCTTACCATATGTAATAGAACTTTTTAGCACAAATACCTAACATTTATTTCAATCAGATATAATGAGTTGTTTCTGATGTTTCAAAATAATTTAAAGCCTCGGAATAACGATATTTCATTACACTTTAAATTTATAAGAAATAAAAACTGGATTCATGTTACCGGTTTTGTCGTGTTATGTCTTTTTCCATATTTTCGGCCAACGCCATTACTGACAATATTTTGACTCGCTCTTCTTCCAAGAGGTTACTAAGATCCACTTGTGGTTGCGGAACAGTCAGGTCTTGGCTAGACGTTGATGGTAGTGGTTGATCACCCTCGAGACCTCTTGGTTGAGGAGATGCTAGGTCCATTTCAGATCTAGGATGGGGTTGTTGACCACATGGCACCTGCCCATCTTCTTGGCTTAATTCATTCCCCATCGTTATGTATCTCATTCAGCGTTGATCAGTTATTTCAACAGGTTGGTCATAGTTGTTCAAGAGGACAAATAAATGTCTTGAAGCTTAATAACGAAGTAAAAACGTAGACATATTCTCTGTTGATTTCCAATAATAGGCGAAATTTTCCGATGAAGAACGACCACAGAAAAAACCGTGTTCCTTATTGATCCAGATCGACTATGTTCTCCTATGTGTCCGCTAATATTTTAAAGCGATATACATAATAAACAAAACTGAATCACTACTTATGGTAAGAAACCAGCTGTTCAGTGAACTACGAAACAAGTAATCTTGTAGAAACTAAACGCAATAAGCACCAGTAAGCACAACAAGCGCTAGAAGTGCTTTCATCAGCGCGTGTGCCGCAAAACATGGCGGCAGGGTGAAGGAGACCAGAGACGTGGTATAAGTTCATTTACTTCTGTGGGGGTGGTATATAATCCACTAGTGGGCGGAGCCTTAGAATCAATAGAACCATTCCACAGATATATTTGTTTATCGATCGTTTTGATCCTCTCAGTAACAAAGATACAATGACCTTCTAATGTGAAACACGAGTCGATCACCTGAGTTATTCCAGTCGCTTTTAAAATGATATTTATGTAACCTCTGTATTTACTAAGTCTAATGTAATAATAGGCTATGAATCACTTTATATTCTTAGGAATATAATATAAACTTGATGATCCACCAGGGAGCAGCATTTGGGGAAAATATGAGACATTTGTTTGTTTATTTATTTCACGCACAACTTTGTAAAATGGGTTGTCTGTGATATGCCCACCTCGGGTAACGAAACCAGAATTTTAGTGTTTAAGCCCGCATACTCAGTGCTAAATCACTGTGCTGGGGGAGGGGGAGGGGAGGGGCAGAATTATACGAAAAGAAAAGTAGGTATATATAGTAAACATACTTTTAGGAAAGTTCACAAGTGAAGTGTAACATACATACCGAAAATGTAACATATATACCTTAAATGTAACATATATACCTTCAATGTAACATACACACATTAAATATAACATATATACCTTACATGTAACACACATACCTTAGATGTAACACATATACCTTAAATGTAATATACATACCTTAAAGTAACATATATATACCTTAAATATAACATAAATACTTTAAATGTAACACACATATACCTTAAATGTAACACACATACCTTAAATGTAATATACATACCTTAAATGTAACATACATACCTTAAATGTAATATACATACCTTAAATGTAACATACATACCTTAAATGTAATATACATACCTTAAATGTAACATACATACTTTAAAGTAACATACATACCTTAAATAACAGTTTGTGCCTTACTTACTCTTCTGTTTATCTTGCATCAAGCTCAAACGTTGTCTTTTCACAGCACAGCGGAATGTTGTTAGTATTGGAAGTTTCAAACGATCATTCCTTAAGTCCACTTAATTTCATCCTCTTTACATAATCACTATGGCTGTGTCTTCTAGCTATTTTTAGTTAAAGCCAAGAAATCAACAACAGTTAAAGAGATTTATGTAGTTGTTCTCAGTTATCAAAACTTTTCTGATACAATAAATAAAACTGAGAATTTGATAATGAGAATTATGATTGACTGCCACGTTTATAACGCATCCACAGTTGAAAGTACAGATCTTGTTCAGCAGTATATCGCAGACTCCGCCCTTAATTACGATATTCAGCAGTATATCGCAGACTCCGCCCTTAATTACGATACCAAATGAAGTTCACATCCAAACTCGTACTCTAAGCTAATCGTTATGTTATTAACTTTATCAAGCAATATTGGAATAAAATAATGTTATTCTGTGTTTTCTCAACGAAGAGAGAGTTTTCGTGATGCTAATTTTTACAAGAAAATTTAACGCGACCTTGATACGTACTAGTTTAAATAGTGTTCGATAGATGGCGGAATAAGTCGTAAAGTAACATTTAAGTTGCAATATAGCTTTTACACAGACACAAAGTTGGTTTGGTTTGGCTTGAATTTCGTACAAAGCTACACGAGGGCTATCTGCGTTAGCCGACTCTAATTTAACAGTGAAAGACTAGAGACAAGGCAGTTAGTCATCACCACCCACCGGTAACTGTTGAACTACTCTTTTGCCAACGAATAGTGGGATTGATCGTAATTTTATAACATCCCCACGGCTGAAAGAGCGAGTATGTTTGGTGGGATGGGGATTCGAACCCGCGACCCTCACATTGTGAGTCAAGCACCCTAACCACCTGGCTTTGCCGGGACCCAGACACACCTTCAAAGAAAACTTAACCCGGCCTTGGTACGAGAGAGTTTTAACAAGCATTATACAAATTTAAAAAACTGTAATAGCGAAATGTTGAGCTAATAAAGTCACATTCTGGAGATATAGGTAAGGATTTTACTTACATTTATAGAAATGCCTCATAATAAACTCCAGTTTGTGTTAAACAAAGTTAAGATAAAGTAATAAAATATATTCAATTTAGTCACCTTTTGTTTTTCGATATTATAGAAAGTGATAGAAAACCTATTAATTTAGTATATGAAGGAACAGAGAGTTGATACAGCGCCAGTGGCGGACTGGCTCATCTGGATACCTGGAAATTTCCCGGTGGGCCCCAAAATGTTGGTCCATCACTTTGGAAATAACGGAAAAAAAGAAAAGAAAACTGAAATATATACACATATGTTCTTTTTTTCAGAATGGATGGCTCAGGCAAGAGGAAATACAAGCCTGGTGACGAGTCCAATAAGAAAATATTACGCGAAACTGCTAAGTCAACAGTCCCAATCACACACTTTTTTAGTATCCAACCAGATTCTTCGGAAGAACCCCACCACTCACAACAAAATCAAGAGTAGATCAGAGTAGATCCACAAACAGAAAATGAACGAAGAGAAGAAATTGATAACCTAGGAACAGAAAGTGAACTTCATCAAGTGAATGAGGATACGCAGGTGGAAAATGTAGAAAATCAAAAACAAGAACCATTCCAAAATACGCCCTTAACTGCAACTGCACTCCTTGCCAGAAAAATGCAGCTAGCACGTTCTACAGCAATGCATTCAACGTCCAAAGATGTTAACTTTCTGCCATTCGATCCAGAAAGGGTATATGAAAGTAAAATCTCTGTAAACAGCGTTTCTCGAAATTGGCTGACATTGAAAGTTGAAAACAAAGAAGTTAAGGCTGTTTATTGCGAGGCTTGTCAGGTCTTTTCCAACACAGAAACAGCATTTTCAACTGGCTTTACGAAGTTTTCCCACATTTATCAAAGAATTTCTGAACACGAGGCGGCAAAGTCACACAATGCAGCAGTTCTGGCATTTTTCAATGCTGAAGACGAAAATGATATAGAATCTTTGCTGGCAAAGGAAGGCGTTAAATTGAGGCGGAAGCAAGTTATATAAAACATTGGAGTTCTGAAACGCATATTAGCTGTGATCAAATTTTTAGGAAAACAAGGACTGCCATACAGAGGACATCGTAATGAATCAGGTCTTTACCTTGAAAACCAGAACATTGATCACGGTAACTTTTTAGAAACTATACTGCTTCTCTCCCAATTTGATGTACCTTTGGCTATTCACATAAGCAAAGTTGTCGAGGTTTGTAAGGACCGAGAAAAGTCTTTAAGGTGAAAAAGAAAAATCAAAGGAACGCGGAAATATGATATCGATGTTATCCAAAACAACCGTGAAGTATATACTGTCAGCCATCCGAAGCATTATGAATTGTTAATGAAATTGGGAATCAGAAATATTTTGTGCAAATGGATAGTACTCAACTCACAGCAGTGATTGATCAGGAATCCATAATTTTGCGTTATGTTTTGTTGGATGAAGTAAAAGAACGTTTCTTTGCTTTAAACAAGGTTACAGATGCTACTGGATATGGATTACACCAACAAATGAAGGCTACGCTGGAATATAGTGGATTAAAAGTGGAGAACATCGCTGGTGCATCGTTTGATGGAGCTGCTAATGAGAGGTGAATACAGCAGTGTGGTGAAGTATTCAAGAGATGAAGCCCCACAATCTGTATACATTTGGTGCTTTGCTCATATCCTTAATTTGGCATCAACAGATCTGGTCCAAAATATTCTGCCGGTCAAAAACTTGATTGGACTACTACAGTCAAGAGTGACATTTTTTTCTGAATCATGTAAGAGAATGAACATCTGGACAGAAGCTGCTTCAGAGAAGATGGTTGGATCAGCGAAACTGAAACGTTTGCAGAAGATTGGAGAAACCCGTTGGTTGGTTAAACACGCGGCCCTTGAACATATTTTCGGAAGTTTGACTCACCACAGCCTAAGTTGTTTCACCTTTTGATTGCTGTCTTGCTTCGGATTGTCGAACCTCCCAAATTTCACGCGAAAGTTACTTTTGAGGCCAATTCACTTCTTCGTAAATGGCGTATCTTTGACACTCATTTAACAAGTTTCTTGTTATTGCGGGTGTACAGTACCCTGAGATTGGCCTCGGAATATCTGCAAACCGAAGAATTAGATTATCTTAGTGCCTGGAATATGGTAGAAAAAGCGAACTAGGTTTTAAGACATCTGGACTTTGAAAACATCATGAAAACAACAAGAAATTTCATTGAGATAGCGAATCAAATGTTCGATGATGATGAGGAAACTGATTTTGCAATAGAAGGGGAATTCAGGAAGATGAGACCATGAAGAAAGAGACGAATGCCTGGTAAACACCAGAGGGAGGATTCCCCGGATGAAAGAATTGATGATCCAGTGGATCGCTACAGGGTGGAAGTGTTTCGTCGAGTGATCGACCAAATTACGACAAGTATTGTTGAGCGTTTTTCTAACAACCGTGAACTTGTAACTAACACAGCATGTTTTGATCCACGTCGTTTCCAAGAACTCAAAGAAGATGGATTGCCACCAGAAGCGCTGAAAAACATATGCAATCATCTTGGTATAGACAAGCAGGAACTGAGCAATGAATTGCAGGCTTTCATCCTAAACTTCGACAGCCTTTCGAAAACTCTGAATGAAGAGTTTGCAACAACCAGACATCTAGAATCAGAACAGATACTTCAAACTCACTTTGATGTAATTTCAGGTTCACGTTGCACTTCTGGAAAATCATGTAGAAAGTGCCTACTTTGCTGTTTCCGTATCCTATTTAAGTATTCTTTGCACGCATCTGCATACTCGAATTTGTTCTTAGCTTACAAATATCTTTTGACCCTGTCGTTCATACAAGTCAGTGGAGAACGCGCATTCAGTAAGTTGAAAATTATTGAAACTCGATTACGCTCTTCGCTATCAAATGAGCTACTTGAACCTTTTATGCTGATGAGCATCGAAAAAGATTTACTTTCTGAAATTTCTGTAGATGATATTATTCCTTTTTTTGTGAACAAATCGAAACAGTTTTCTAGATTGCTTGTTGTCTAGGTGCTTTGTAAATTACTGGATTTTGACTGTTTTAGTGATATATACACACACACATTAAAAAATGCACACGTTCCAATCTTAGTTATACTTTGAAAACAATTTCAAATTGTGCTTTGTAAATTACTCGGATTGGTTGTTCTATGATTGAGATTTTCATTTTTATTATAAGAATATTAAAATTTTCTAGTATTTGTATTATGCACGTATTAACATAAATAAATACAACAATATTGAATAGATATAACATTTTATTTGCTTAAAACCTTTACTTTTATTTGATTCCTTTGACTACGTTTTGGGATTAAGTGGGCCCTTTTACAAGTTTTCCCGGTAGAAATTTTAGACCCAGTCCGCCACTGTACAGCGCCATCTTCATCCATTCAACTATCTAATCCAGAAACAAAAACCGCAAGGTACAAAGTGAGAAATGTAAAATAAACTACCAAGCAAAATATTTAGGGTTTCGAATACAACGAATATTTACTTGTTAGCTTGTTTGTTGATTTTCGCGCAGAGCTACTCGGAGGCTATCTGCACTAGTCCTCCTTTAGGAATGATAGACTAGAGGAACGGAAACTGGTCATAATCAGCTACCACCAACTATTGTCCTACTCTTGTTAAAGCCAAGAGTGGGATTTGACCATCACCCTTGTAACGCACACACGACTCCAAAGTGAGGAGCGCGATATTTGGTTTTGTGGTAATGGTTCATGAACAACTGAACCTCAGATCCGCAGTCCGGCACATTAACCACTGGGTGCTCAGCCACATAATAAACAAACATAGTAACCTTGTACGTTATGACTGAATACACACCACCCCCCACCAAAAAGAAAACTAGCTGACGTATTGTTTTTAGAGGAATTTTGGACAAATATCTGTTCACTGGTCAATTCTTTAATGAACATCAGCTTGCCGTTCACCTGATCAAATGATCATGAAGTTACTGGGTTAAGGAGTCTGATATGATTTCAGGCGGTTCTTGGATTCGAATGGTAGTTGAACGTATGTTAGTTAACAAGTAAAGTGTGTATATTTCTTCCTTACGGTTCAGAAAAAAATGTTGACATTCTTGAACGTGATAAAATTTAACCAAGAAGACACACAAATTTTGTCGTTTGAAACTACTTGGACAGTTCTATCTGGAGTGTAGGAGTGGGCGGGTGTTTCTGTAGGGTGAGCATAGACCTATTCTAACCAAACCAGATTGTAAGAAAGACCCATTCTAACCAAAGTAGTCCATAAGGAAGACCTATTCTAACTAAAGTAGTTCGTATGGAAGACCCATTCTAACCAAAGTAGTCCGTAAGGAAGACCCATTCTAACCAAAGTAGTTCGTAAGCAAGACCCATTCTAACCAAAGTAGTGCGTAAGGAAGACCCATTCTAACCAAAATAGTGCGTAAGGAAGACCCATTCTAACCAAAGTAGTCCGTAGGAAGACCCATTCTAACTAAAGTAGTCCGTAAGGAAGACCCATTCTAACCAAAGTAGTCCGTAGGAAGACCCATTCTAACTAAAGTAGTCCGTAAGGAAAAACCCATTCTAAACTAAGTAGTCCATGTATCCCTGTAGAATTAAATAAAACAAAGAATTTAGAAAACATAAAATGATATACATTACAGTTTATAGCTCTAACGATAAAAAGAACGTTTGGATTTGGAGTTTTCAAACTGAATACCACCTTATGCCCACTCGTATGTTTTGGTTTTTCTTAATGTCGTTTATGGTTACTTCTAGAGATTAATTTACATCTATTTAATTTATTTTTCCTAATGTTTTAAAAGTTGGCTTTTCCGGCTTTTTGAGTTTAATTTTGAACACTCCTCAGCATAACTAATTCTAATTTTGAACTGGTAGACTAGAGAGAAGACAACCTGTCAACATGTGCACTTTCCGCCAACTCGTGGGCTACTCCTGTTAGATTGAATAGTGGAATTTGACTGTCACTCTTATATCTCACCCACGACCCCAAAGTGCGGATCATGTTTTTTGAGCCCACGAGTCTCGAACTATAATCCTCAGATTCATAGTCCCGGCATGCTAATCACTAGGCCATATCTGACCCATGTAAAAACTGTATAAAATCATCTGTATTATGGTTTTATTACAATAAAATATTTACACGTTTATGACAGAAAACTCGAGAGGATGTAACGATTTTATTACCAAAATAGTAATGATAACAACATTTAAAAAACTTTAGTTCATAAAGAATCAATATCAGCTTATTGACAAACAATATTAGAAGAATAGATCATCTCCAGGGGACGCTGATTAATTTCACTTTGAAGATCTCACATACGGTATCGATCATACCAGCGTATCATTCGATAGCTTCTGTTTGCTTACACGGGATATACTTTAAAACATAACATTTCAGAATATAGATATTACTGTACAGAATGTTTATCATATTGCATATTCTCAATACGGATATATCAGGGATTGTTCCTATATGAAAAATAAAAATGATATCCTTAAATGACACTCCAAAGTGAGAGCAGGAAGAAAATGTCACCAATAAGCCATAGCGACCTAATTGATATATATATATAAATAGTCCAATAATCACAACGTCTTTGTTTGCCATAACAACACAATCCTGTTTATTAAATAAATGAGAACACCGATAATCATAACGTCTTTGGTTGCCATGACAACACATCATGCTTATTAGATAAATAATAGCACCAGTAACCACAACGTCTTTCATTGCATGATAACCGGATTATTATATATATAACTACACTAACAATCACAATGCCTTCAATTACCATGACAACCTGATTATTATATATATAACTACACTAACAATCACAATGCCTTCAATTACCATGACAACCTGATTATTAGATATATAACTACAACGTTAAACACAACTTTCTCAATTACTACGACGACACGATCAATAGACAGATAAGCACAGTTCAGGAGTCTATCTTTCTCTTAAGGATAAGCCGAACTTAATTTATTATAAAGAGGATTTTGGATAACTTCACCAAAATAAGGTGATTCCAAAGTTCTTCGAAACTTTGTTTCTCTCTGGGATGACTTGTTTTGACTATCCATGTCATTAAACATGGTAAAAACAGTGGACAAAGAGTCAGCGTAAGACAGTGGTTCGTGAATATTCTCCTTATGTTTGCGTATGCTATACAGTTGGGGGCCAAAAATATCACCCAAAATAACCGTAGCCGTGGATATTTGATTCACGCATGTCGCAAAATCTCGATATGCATCTTCCGGTAAGAGTACAAAAGCCACGACCCAGACAAAGAACATAGTTAAAGAAAGTAAGCTTGTAACTGTAACACAGTATACCCTTCCTGGTAAGAGTACAAAAGCCACGACCCAGACAAAGAACATAGTTAAAGAAAGTAAGCTTGTAACTGTAACACAGTACCCTTCCCGGTAACAGGCCCTTGGACTTGGAGGCAGTATCAACCAGGTCAACCAGATTTTGACACTGCTATATGTAGTAGGGGCACAAGTGGCTCTTGAAGTCCAGTGGTGGATTCTTCATCCGCCAAGAGTCGAGTTTGATCCCAGAGAGATTCTAGAATGTTCTATTTGAAAAAGTGACTTTCTGGTTTGTCAAACTTACATAATGTTCCTCCTATTGGTGGCTGTGCTTATGACCTTCTTCGTACGTAACTGTTACCGGGAAGGGTACTGTGTTACAGTTACAAGCTTACTTTCTTTAACTATGTTCTTTGTCTGGGTCGTGGCTTTTGTACTCTTACCAGGAAGGGTACTGTGTTACAGTTACAAGCTTACTTTCTTTAACTATGTTCTTTGTCTGGGTCGTGGCTTTTGTACTCCTGGGAACGAAGAGTCATGCCACGAAGGAGATGACACCCATAGTTGAAGGCGTAGGCTACATTGTTAACTACCTTACGCGTGGTACAGGTTGTAAATGAAGGCTGGAAAGTAAACAACAAAGCTCCTAAATACATTGTTATTAGAGCTATAAGTTGAAATATGGAAATTACGACAGTATTCTTCTTTACCGTCTTGTCACAAATCTTCACCAGAAGAAACACTAAGACATATAGAGTGAACTAGAATACCAGTTCCAGAGAGTGCAACACAGACGGAACACCAAGTTTTAGTGTTCCACGCGCCAAAGCTGACGTTTTTCACGTTAACTGCCATCACATTTTCTAATCTTTTTTGGCTGGAACTTTGGAGATTACAAAGTTTGTGCTCGTAGTTCGTATCGATAGTGGAAAGAGGTACATGATGGTCAGATGCAGTTGTTCGCGGTGGAAGTAGTACGTTCTTACGAGTGATCAAGCCCACCTTGCTACTGTAGCGTCCAACCTAGACGAAAAATAAGATTAAGTGAGCTACAGTATAGAAGAAAACACTGGTTAATTGTCATAATCAGATATATATACTCAAAACACACCCACCCACATGTGTTATGATATAAAAGACTGTTTATGTACGTTTATTAATTAATATATTTTGTGAGTGAATATTTCATTGTTGTTTAATTTTTTCATAACAAGAGAATTAAAAGCGATTATTTTAAATTAAACATTATGACAAGTTTAGTTGCATAGCTCGGTAAGAATCGTACGTCGTGTTTATAATTCACTGATATTGAGGCTACCGAACGTCGCGTAACATTTATTGATCTCGAGAATATAGACATTTCTAGAGACAAGCAGACGATTAAGTGTTAAATATATAAGTAGCGTGAGACAAGCAGGAACAGAGCAGACGAGAAATTAAAGTCAAAGGAAGTAGAGTTTCGGTCAGAGAAAGGTTAGAAAACGTAAAGTTATTTGTTGTACCAGTGAATAGCCTAACGATTGATAGGTTAAAATGAGATTAACAGTTTTCTGACATTTTAGGAGAATAATTTGTCTCGTTAAAGGGAGTTCTAAAACAAATGAACTTTGTGGACATTGAAAAAAAGCAGACAATTATTCGTAAGTAGTTCTATAAGCAAAAAGCTAACGTTTATTAGAAGTTCAGGATACAACTACGGTAACTCATGAGGCAGCTTAAGTGAATTATACACCGATACTGTTGTAATAAAAAGAAAAGAGAGAGAAGAAAATGAATAAGTGAATCATACACTGATAGTGTTTAAGATAAAAATAGAGAAAATAGTTTGGCTTGTCAACTGAATTCTAAAGCAATTAAACTAGCCTAAGTGGATATTTGACAACAAGAGACCTGTATAGTACTTTAGACACAACTATGACATACATAGTATAAAGAATTTTTAGACACACGTTTAACTTGTTTTGAATATATTATTTTGAAACAAGCGGAGTGCGTGCTGCTCATTTATCGTCGAATTTATCGTCAAAAAGTCACAGACACCTACTGTAGAAGAACCCTAAGCCAAACAACAACAACATAGTATATATTTACTTACTATATATAATAATAGAAAGTAAGTTCCTGACAACATGCATATGTCCAAGCCTAACGTACGTTTTATAGTAACAAATTGTTAGATTAAACATTTCACTCGTCGTGAAAAAAAGGAACGTTGGAAATTATCATAAACGTTCTGTTTGTTGTTATTTTCTTTCAGCGCAAAGCTATACAGTGAGTTATCTGTTCTATGCTCTCCCTCCCTCCCCTGGAATCGAACCCCGGATTTTAGTATTGTAAGTCGGTACATTTACCGTTGACCCACCAGGAGACAAACGCTCTGTTATAGAACAAAATCTACACCAAAATAATTGGAGGAGCGGTAACAGAGTGAACTTTTCATAAGCTTAGAAAGGCTTAAGTGAAGTTTATTTCTTACTTGTTCTATCCTGATTCCTATATTCAAAGAGCAATTCAACACGGCAGAAAAGACAAGATAGAAAAGTTAAGTATGAAAACCACGTGGGCAAAGAAAAAATTAGTTTAGCCAAATAATATTCTTTGAAATTCAAAAAACGAATTTTGTTTACCTAATAGTTAGGTAAACAAATATTTTTTTATCTTAATTATTCTACTGTAATATATCTATAATCACTGCTCTGTTATAGTTACAAAGTTATGGATAACTTATATCCAGGAGTTACAGATCAATCGATATCTTGCAAAATTGTAAAGTGTTACAGATTGAACAACTTGAACATAGTTAAAAGTTACTGATTGACCGAAACGTTGTAGGTAGACGTTGTAGACAGGTGTTGATGCCTTCTTTTAATGTTATATATTACAAAGTGATAAATGTCTCGTACTTGGTCAGGACTTACAGAGTGATTGGTGTGTTGTATATAGTCAGGAGATGTAGAGTGATTGTTGTGTTGTATATAGTCAGGAGATGTAGAGTGATTGTTGTGTTGTATATAGTCAGGAGATGTCTTCTGATTGGTGTGTTGTATATTGTCAGGAGATGTAGAGTGATTGGTGTGTTGTATATAGTCAGGAGATGTCTTCTGATTGGTGTGTTGTATATAGTCAGGAGATGTAGAGTGATTGATGTGTTGTTTATAGTCAGGAGACGCCGTCTGATTGGTGTGTTGTGTGTGTGTTGTCAAGAGATGCCGTCTGATTAGTGTGTTGTATGTGGTCAGCAGATGCGTCTGATTGATTTGTTTTATGTATTCAGGAGTAATAAAGTTAGACTGTATTAACTTTCATAATAGACTCATTGAAAGTAATGAACATACAGAGTAGGGTTTTGAAAAACACCACCATACACTGTGGGTAACAGTTTGGGGGCGATGTGATGGAAGTATATATAATGATTAGGAGTATTATATGATGTTACGTAGCCTTGCATGGATATCTTGTAATTTGGAGCTCCTGAGTTGTGTTGGCATGTAGCATCGTTTGGTATTACAAAACTAAGGAAATATAATTCTATCGTTTACCCCTCTAATCACATTAATTATACAATACGTTTCCATGCATGTGATTACAGTTTAATTACAGGGACATAGTGATGTATCATTAAAGACAGCTATCGCTATACAGTGGAAACTGATTAACTTAGCCTATAGCTGAAAGATATGTTAACGCCGTTGGTTATCATATAATTATACTCGTACGGGAGATCACAGATTAAGTTCTGTTTTAGTTTAATATCAATACATTTACCTCGTGAAAACGCCCAGTAAATGACAGAGTTTTCAGTACGACTTGCCCATAGTTAAGGAAAACATCCTCGAACATGATATTTTTGTCATCTGGGGACTTTGTGTGAGTTTCCAACAGCAACTTTTCACCATTTTGTAAAGCTTGTAGCACAGCAGGTCCGAGGGCTTTCTGTTCTGAGAGGCAATCTTTGTTATGACACTGTCTATGTTGAGCTGCCCTCAAGCCTAGGGCTAACGTCCACACTGCCTTAATTGTGTTTAGAGATTTGTGGCTTGTAGATACCTTCTCGGAAGATGGAAGAGTGAAGGATTTCATCCCCCCAGGAAAGACGAAGCCTTTGTGTACAAACTCTTGTCCTGTAGTGACATTCGTTGAGTGCCATAGTTCTTTTATTAGAGGATGGGTAGGTACCGCGATACCTTCGATCATATTCCTAAACTCAAGTACTTCATCACTACAGGGCCAAAGAAACAAGACATTTGAAAGATCTGACAACTGCTTGGTTGACAGACTATCGTGAAGTCTAGAGGTCAGGTCACGGTTAGTTGAAATCAATACAGATATGCTGCTGTTTCTCCATTCAATCTGGTCAATCAGTTGAAGCACGTTATTGTCCGTTAGAAACAAAGCTACTGCTTTTACGTCCACCTAACTCCCAAGAAAAAAAAAGAGACATTAGTGATGTTTCATTTGAAAATATTAAAAAAGAAGGCACAGGAAATAGAACTAGCTACTAAGATACGACAAAAAATCATGCTATTGAGATAGATTTTAGTATATACAATATTGTGAAGTTTTTTGGAACTTTGAAATATTTATAACAGCCAAAGAATTATAACTAAAGGACCAAAATATACATCTTAAAGTTTTTCTGCACCAAGAGTGCTATAATTACTTGTCCCCTGGTGGGACAGCGGTAAGTCTGCGGATTTACAACGCTAAAATCAGGGGTTCGATTCCTCTCGGTAGACACAGCAGATAGTTTAATGTAGCTTTGCTATAAACACACAAGCTATAGTTACTTCTTCAGAATATTATACAGGGTGTTATTTTCTGATGAAACATTATTCATTAACTTTTCAGGAGAGGTTGTACGTTTTGTTTCAGAACCTCCGCGTAAAGTTGCATAAAGGACTGTCTGCGCATGGCCGTCGCGAATTTTCAACCATACACAAGTCAACAGCATACACAGATAACTCATTGTTTGGTCAAGTAGTAGAATTTATTTGTCACACTTATACCGCATCCACGACCCGAAACAGCAACGGATCACGAACTATGAACCCTTGGATTTGTATTCCGAGAATACTAAACAGTAGGCCACGCCAAGCTAAGTGCGCTTTGATCTCTTATAAAGAGGAGATAAGTTAAGATAGCAATGACTCTTAAAACTGGACAAATTTACATACTGAGGAAACACTGTTAAACATTTCTTATAACATTCAAGTTGAGCACAAAACAAACGATGCTGTTACAATCTCTGAAACTACACCTTCAGTCATACATGTTATACGTATAATTAATGAGGCACGGATAAAGAAATACATAACATAAACTGTTTTAACACCTTAACTTTACTTAGGAATGATAAAAACGTGAAAATTGATACACCTGCTTTATGTGAACATTCTTTGCAAATTTTCTGCAACATTAACGAACTATGGGCAATTAATTTTAATTAATGCCTTCGTTAGTGGTAATTAGACTCATAACAAGACAATTGGTAAAGATTTTTTGACTTTTAAAAAGAAATTCAAGATATAGAGTACTTGTTTGAAGTTAAGCACAAAGCTACACAATGGGCTATCTGTGCTCTGCCCACCACGGGTATCGAAATCCGGTTTCTAGCGTTGTAAGTCCGCAGACATGACACTGGGGGCTTCAAGATATGGAAGAGTGTAATATCAACAAGTGTGCTAAATTTCATGCTAATATTGGCTTTAATGCTGAAGTGAAAACGGAATGAAAACAAAGTAGTTGGAAAATGTGATTTTTGAAATATTGGGGGCGCTCTTTGAGGGCAAGTGATACCTCAAGTCGTTTAACTCTCATTTGTACTCTAGAATTTGATGAAGAAAATTATCTTCGTGTAACTTTCATTTTTCTGTGGTCTGTTTAACCCCAGGTGGCTCAGTGGCAAGTCTGCAGGCTAAAATTCGTGTTTCGATACCAATGGTGGGCAGAGCACAGATAGCCCATTATGCAGCTTTGTGTATAAAAACAACCATACTTAACAGTGTTTGCTTTATTATAAATTTTTTGTAACTGGTTCACCGTGAATAACCATTACAATATTTTGTAAAAGTCTCATAGCTGAGATCGGATGATTCTCAACATATCATGTCTGTTGTCTGTTAACACAAACCTAAGTATAAAAACTTATATCGATCAATAAACAATATCATTCCTATAAATCCTCTGATATCACGTCTTTTATACAGATTTACTTTTATCACTTTCTTTGAGTAATAAGACAAAAATACAACTATTAATTCATCAATATAAAATATCCTACAACTACCCAATATAAAAAATATTTTGTCAGTAAAAATGTATCCTTATAATCAAAGTTTTACAACTCATCAAAAAGTTTCATTACAGACTTCTTTCGCAATAAACACCTAATCTATCAAATGTAGGTTTCACATGAACGCTGCTTTCTACAGAATATACATTACGTTAATTCTTAGAATGTGAAAAATAAGATCTTAAGATTTTCTAAGCTTTTTATTTATTTTGTTTTGCATGCATGTTCGTTACCAATAGATCAGCTAAAGTTTCTAAAATATTGAGTTATATCTTGTGTCTTCTTTGAACTTACGCCAGGCTTTACTCACACTTCTGAAAATGGTTTATTTTACATCAGAGAATTACCCTTATAATTCTAGCATTATTGAACCATTTCGATAGCTTTAGAGAACGTGATGTACGAAACTCAGTTTTAAACAAATCCAACGAACAAACTTCCTTATAGATGATTATTAACACTTTAGCTTAACAAGCGGAAGTAGCCACTTCCTTATTTTGTAACTATCAACAATGGAAGTAGCCAATTACTTATTTTGTGACTATTAACAATGAAAGTAGCCAGTTCCTTATTTTGTAACTATCAACAATGGAAGAAGCCACTTATTTTGTAACTATCAACAATGGAAGTAGCCATTTACTTATATTGTAATTATCAACAGTGGAAGGAGCCACTTACTTATTTTGTAACTAGCAACAATGAAAGTAGCCACTTCCTTATTTTGTGACTATTGACAATGAAAGTAGCCAGTTCCTTATTTTGTAACTACCAACAATGGAAGTAGCCACTTTTTTTGTAACTATCAGTAATTGAAGTAGCCACTTAATTATTTTGTAACTATCAAAAATGGAAGGAGCCACTTACTTATTTTGCAACTATCAACAATGGAAGTAGCCACTTCCGTATTTTTTAACTATCAACAATGGAAGTAGTTACTTACTTATTTTTTTAACTATCAACAATGGAAGTAGCTAATTACTTATTTTGTAACTATCAACAATGAAAGTAGCCGGTTCCTTATTTTGTGATTATTAACAATGGAAGTAGCCAGTTACTTATTTTGGAACTATCAACAATGAAAGGAGCCACTTACTTATTTTGTAATTATCAACAATGAAAGGAGTCGATTCCTTATTTTGTAACTATCAACAATGGAAGTAGCCAATTCCTTATTTTGTAACTATCAACAATGAAAGGAGTCGATTCCTTATTTTGTAACTATCAACGATGAAAGGAGTCGGTTCCTTATGTTGTAACTATCAACAATGGAAGTAGCCAATTCCTTATTTTGTAATTATCAACAATGAAAGGAGTCGATTCCTTATTTTGTAACTATCAACAATGGAAGTAGCCAATTCCTTATTTTGTAATTATCAACAATGAAAGGAGTCGATTCCTTATTTTGTAACTATCAACAATGAAAGGAGTCGGTTCCTTATGTTGTAACTATCAACAATGGAAGTAGCCAATTTCTTATTTTGTAATTATCAACAATGGAAGTAGCCAGTTACTTATTTTGGAACTATCAACAATGAAAGGAGCCACTTACTTATTTTGTAATTATCAACAAAGAAAGGAGTCGGTTCCTTATTTTGTAATTATCAACAATGAAAGTAGCTACTTTCTTATTGATAATTACAATTACCTTTTGTTAAGTCATACAAATATTTCTTTTCCTATTGGTAATTAAGAAAGCAAAATGAAAAAGAAACGTGTATAATGACAGTATAAGAGAAACAAACTTCTTCAATTCTAGAAAGGTTTTCCGGACTACAAACGGTCTTCATTCCAGCAATTTTTAAATGTACAGCGGTGATGCCAGCGTTCTCTAGTGTCTGTTATGCAGCATTGAAATCAGACACTCGTGTAGCAGCAAGGCCTATCTTTTTAAAACCAGAAATTTACACTACGTCTGCAACGACCTGGAATTAAAAAAGAGAGAAAGAGAAAAAAAGCTTAAACACGTAATCACGACCTGGAGTTAAGAGACTATAGAATGTAAGCCATAACCCAATTTCGAATTAAGCTCAGTAATATCTTGAGTCGTATAAGAATTAACATCGTCTGCTGTAAAGGTCAAATTATTACTATTGTGAGAGACAAATTAGATGGTAAAAAAATTAAATAAAAGTAGACGGCGTAGAAAATAATGTCTAATAAAACTCCACAATCTATCTATTATAACCCTGTACATCCTGCTAATTTTGGTGGAGTACAGCCTTTATTTAGATCTGTAAAAGCGCTTGGTAAACTGGTAAGTCTAAATCAGGTTAAAGATTAGTTAAATTGACAATACATACACTCTACACAAACCAGTAAAATATAAGTTTTCAAGAAACCGAGTTATCGTTTCAGGGATCGATGGTCAATGGCAGGCTGATTTGGTGGATCTCTCTAACCTTAGTCAATATAACAATCTGTTTAAGTATTTGGTCACGTGTACTGACGAGTTTCTTAAATATTCAAGGGTTGTTCCGCTCAAGGATAAGAAAGGTACACACTTGTAAAATCATTCCAACATATTTTGAAACCGGGTGAAAAACCTTGTAAACTTCAATTCGATTGCCGGGCAGAGTTTAATAATCATCTCTTTCAACGATATCTCAAGGAACAATACATTCAATTCTTTATTAAACATAACGAAACAAAAGCATTTTTTGTAGAAAGATTTAATCACACTCTTAAAACTAGAATGTGGCGCTACTTTACACATCCTGGAACTTATAAACATATCACTGTATTGAAACATCTGGTCAGAGACTATAATCAATTTTATAATTATAGAATAAAAATGAGACCAATAGAGGTTAATCACTCTATCCAGTCTGTGGTGTAGAAAACACTTTACAAACCACCCATTAATGTAAAATTTCAGGTGATCAAGTACGTATTAGTAAAGTGAAGCATCAATGAAAGGTTATATGGCTGGATGGACAGACGAAATATTTATCATTTACCAAAGAATAGAGAGAAATCCACCAGTTTATAAACTGCAAGACTATCTTGGAGAAAATTAAATGGAAAATTTTACGAATCTGAACTACAATATTTTGTAAAATCGAAGGATATCCTGATAAAGTTAATATATTAATCTCTCAAACAGATCTGAATCGCTGTCATCGTAAAATATCATGCATCTCTCATTATTTAACATGGATCAGTTGTACGTAACGTTATCTAGTAACAGTTCTATGAACTATATTAGTAATAATACTATGACAAACTATGTCACTCATCTTCTGTGATTTATTAACCTTGGATTTTCGTTAGAAGTGGCCTTGGTCGAATTACAGTATCAACATAGTTGGCCTAACGTGCATGATTGTACAAAACGGACATTATACTTTTCAGGCTCTTACTCTGCTACCACAATAAATTATATTAAACCAGGTCATTAAAAAAAACCTGAAGATTTAATTAGAATCTTCAACCAAGTAGAAGATATACTGGTAAAATCCAGAGGTAGCTTTTAAAAGGTCTTCAGAAAAACGAAATGCCTTTACCAAGTACCCACGGACTCTTCGCGTAGTGGAACAAATATTTTGTGCCAATTTAGGTAGAAAACTGTCCCCTGGGTTGAGTTCCAGCCCATAAGAGTAATTCGTTTTTAGGAAGACATTTTAAAAACTACCTCCAACACCTCAGGGAGCCGAAACTCGACCCAGGGGCCAGTTTTTGACAAATATTTGCTGAAAATGCTTGCGCTGCTACGCGGAGAATCCGAAGATACATGAAAGAGGCAGTTCGTTTGTCTGAAGACATTTTAAAAGTTACCTCCGACTTTTACCACAACCACTTTTGATGCTATCAGTGTCAAGGTAGAAGTGTGTCAAATATACCACTTCGTTTGATGGATGAAAGAGAAAATTTGGGTTAATTTGTATGGCTTAAGACAATTCTTGTCTGATCAGTGATGTGTGGTTTATCCTGGAAAATATTCGAACAAAAGTCTAATACAGTCAGTAGACTAATCACACAGAATTACACGAGATTAAATTTTTGCAGGAGTAACTTTATACAAGTTGAAATAGGACCATTATGCACTGTATTGAAATCTGAACTGTCCATGATGGGAAAATGTACTAGTTATGAAAATTTAGGTTGTACATGGTAGTGTAAGATGCACAGGTACTTACACTTACAGCAAATATTGGATATATGGTAAGCAGATTAAACAATGACAAACTAAAGAAATGGTAATGAAAAGTGACACGTCTTATTTGTTTGTAATTATTTAAGTATATATCCATAAATTTGACCCACTTAAATCTTAAAACTTTACTTGTACATGCAAGTAAAGTTGATAATATGTAATTTTATAACTTGTCATATTTTTCTTAAGTGAACATCAATTAAATATATGAGATTAAATGCAAACACTATTTACATGCGTTAATCTGCACGTCTTGTACTACAACAGTAATATATGATTTTCATGTAAAATAAAATATTTTTCATAATTAAATAACCTGACATTGTTATGTTGACATTCAAAAGTGAATCCCACTATAGAGAATGATACTTGATTTTAATGACAGGGTGATTTTGAAAGCCACTGTTCAAAAAGGAGAACATTAGCATTTCATCCAAAATATTTTGTTCTGACTATAGAATAATAATTTTAATGAAACACCTAAAACTGGGTTTCACTAAGCAGATAAATTTACAATATCGTGAGGATTTTTTTTCTCTTTACAATAAGAGACTGGTTAGGTATATGAGTTAAGCTTCAATAAAAGTTGTGGGGTTGTAGCAAAGTTTTTCCGACACTTCAAGCCTTCAATTATAAGACCTTGCAGAGACCATTTAGATGAAAGGGCTCAGATCCAAAACATCTAGTATTAGGTGAAGGGATGAGAGGAGAACATGACCATTTGGTCATAAGTTGGTAAAATGAGTAAAAGGGAGTCTTTAAAGGAGTAACATTGCTAAATTTGTTGTCTTTAGATCTCGTACAGTATAAGTAATGCATCATAACATAACGTTTTGGAACACCATGGTTCCTATTGGTCCACTTTGGCTGTTCCATCCTCTATATTAAACTTAAGACTATTAGTAAATTAATTTTAAAAAATATTACAGTTAGACAATATCATTCATACACTTAGTAAGCTTTCTCTTAACTGACTAAAATTTACTGCCTCAACATCCAAAAGCAAACCACCCTGTTAGAAAAATAAAACTATCTTATCTGAAGAATACTCCTACCTTGTCAAAATTTATATTTGTGTCCCCTAGTCCTACTATTCTCATTGTTACATATAAAAAAGATGACTCATTAACACTATCAATTCCTTTCACAATATTAAACACCTCTAGAAAATTTCCCCGTTGTTTTTTCTCTGCCATGTTTCCCATGACTTACTGCGTCTGCATGAGGAAGACATATATAAACTTCCATGTCATATTATAATTCAGATTGTTTTGTTGATAATCATGTTGTTAACTTGTTGTCTCTTCAAGCTCGTTGCCAGGTACACTGCTTTCTGCTCCTCTGACCATCCATTAATTTCTGCCATTAGCTCAAATTGTGCTCTATATGCTTCCCATGGTGCCTTACCATCCAGTTCCTGTGACTTTCTTCGTACTAGATCACTCATATTGTTGCCACTCATGTCTGGAATGTGACTTCTGGCAGGAATGAAGATGTCTGCATTAGGGTTTATCTGCGGGGTCTCGAAGGGGCTTCCTGTTGTCTGAGGCTGATAAGGTCCATGGTTAATATATCCTTCCTGTGCAAAAGACAGTAAATCATCCTTTAATGAATTTAATTCA
>NW_013668169.1:89741-91548 GCF_000517525.1 Limulus polyphemus
TCTTTTTCTTCCAACAACTGCTGTAATTTCTCTTCTTGTTTCTTTTCTTTTTTCTTCCAACAACTGCTGTAATCTCTCTTGTTTATTTTGCTGTTCGAGCTGCCACTGTTGTTGTCTCTTTTCTTGGTTCTTTTCTTTTTCCTCCAACAACTGTTGTAATCTCACTTGTTAATTTTGCTGTTCGAGCTGCCACTGTTGCAGGTTTTCTTGCCACTGCTGTTGTCTCTCTTCTTGTTTCTTTTTTCTCCAACAACTGCTGTAATCTATCTCTTGTTTCTTTTTTTCCTCCAACAACTTCTGAAATCACTCTTCTTCTTTCTTTTCTTTTTCCACAACAACTGCTGTAATCTCTCTTCTGTTTCTTTTCTCGTTATTCTTGTTCCTTTTTTTTTGTTCTTGAATTGCTGCCATCAAATCTGCCAAGTCGTAGTTTGATTTGCCACTTCTCGTTTCCATCTTTCTTTTTCTATCCCACTTCTGACACCAATTTGTTGCGTATCTGCTCGTTTGTTAATATCTGGTATAAAATCTTTCCGAGAAACTTCAGCGATACAAATCTTTTCTTGACTAAACCACTTTAATCTTTCTCGACACAACTTTTTGTAACACACAAAATTTCCACAGTCACTTTAAACTTAACAACCTTTATAACACACGCTATAAATCACAGTGATTCACAAACTGTACTTACGTTGCCTTCTGCTCGCTTGACTCAATTATCTATCTGTATCTATCTCTTCAATCCCGTTGATTTTTTTTCGCCGGGCTTATATACTAAAAAAGAGGGCGTCCTGAACAAACTCGGTCTTCCACGATAATTCATGATCCTTCGGGAAACACCAGCGAGCATGCTCCCAGCGTCGCGTGACTTCCGCTGTCGTAACAGAATATGAAGAAAATGTAGAAGTAAAAATTACGTGTTGGACGAAACACACGTGGAATAATTATAGCAAATAGTTTAAGAAATTTTAAACAAAACAGTCTAATCCAACAAGTTAGATGAACGTTTATATACATTATTTGGACTAACGCAAGAATTTACAAAAGGTATAATTAAAAGTTTGAATGGAATTGGAATATATAAATCAAGAATTGAGAAAAGAGATGAGTTAATTAACATTTTGTCAATCTATAGACAATAATAAACTAACTTTATTCTGGCGTAATTGAATCCATTTGCAACGAACACGTTTCAGTTGTCCACAGTACAAAACAAACTTTTTTGCTAACTATTAATAAAGCAATATTCTCCACACTAAACCTAAACAACTTTAATAATGAACATTTAATTACTGTCAACAAGAACATAGTCGGCAACCCTGAAACTATTAAAGTACAACATAATTAGAAGTTATAATTAGATGGATCTCTAGCTTTTTAACCGACAGATATGTCAGAGAAAGAGTAAACAACAACATTTATATAACATTCACGTTACAAACAGTCCAAACATGTTAAAAACATAATGATGATACTCCAGGCTAGTCTTTATTTTATGATTGGGACAACATAATCATATGAAAACAATTTTCACATGTTTTACTCATCAGTTTGGATTCTTAAGGTACCAATAAAACCGAGGTATTATAGTTATGGCAGTAATGAGTAGCTTATAGTCTGCAGGCTGTTTATGAATTTTATTACCGTAGAGCACTTAGTGAAGTAAGAATGGTCTGACTTGTTGCATTTAACTTTCATTTGGCTTTTGTATATTTCAGATGTTCTGATTTTAGTCCACGTCCTTCTGAATAGGATATAGTTTATTAAATCCGGGCATTAATTACCATCCATCTGTATTATTACATGG
>NW_013668169.1:92399-98467 GCF_000517525.1 Limulus polyphemus
AAATAGGTTGAAGAATTCTTTACAGAAATTAATAAAATCCTATAACCCGAACGTTTTCGACAGGTTGAACCTTCTTCAAACTGGGAATCCAGTTCATTCATTTGATCCAGTTTTATTCATTTCACTAACTAATTAAAACCGAAAAAAAATTTGTGCTTGAAACGTTATTTGATAATAATATTAATAATATTACTATCCTTAAGCTAACTTACTTTGTTTGGGACAGTGAGTACGTTCTAACAGATAAGGACAAATCTGACTATTCAATTAGAGTAGCACATGAGTTAGCGGTAGGTGTTGTTGACTAGCTGCATATGATACCACACCTCTAGACCTGTGAGTCCTAATGCTATAACAATTAAATATAATACCAACTGTCGAGATGGGAAGATACATACAAATTTTCAGTTTTCCTTTGTTGGCTTTTATGTTAATCTTTGCCTTTTTTTTTACCACTACTTTGCCCCTATAGATGTACATTCACCAAATTTTATTTAGACATTTTTGAGACCATGGGGTGATACATACACATTTTAAGTTTTGCATATTTTGTTTCTTACCTTTATGAGAGTTTTTTACCACTACCTCACCTCTTGTGGATGTATATTATCGAAATAATTGTGTCTATGGGGAGAAGCATGGTAACGTTATATTTTTGTATTTTGCAGTTTTTACAGGGGTTCGTTTTTTACAACTTCTTCGCCCCATGTTGATAGATTTTCACAAAATTTGGTATGGAAGATAATTGGGTTCATGGGGAGCAACATACAAATTTTCAGTTTCGCATTTTACGTTTTTCGTTTCTTCCCTCTACTTCGTTCTCTGTTGATGGATCTTCGCATGAAGGCTTTTTAGGACGTAATCATCCATTATGGTCGTCTATCTTGTATCGAGCTATAAATTCAACACCATGACATTATGTTCCCTGTCATGGCGACCTAGCAACGAGCCTCTGACTTCTTCATTATCGATTACTTCATCCACCTCACCCCCTGAGGCAGCCAATCAGCGTGAGGCAGCATCCTTTGAGTGTAGGAGTGGGGGATTACTACACCACGTCACTTCCTGTGAATGTATTTTAACCAAATTTATTATATATGTCCATTGTGTCTGTGGAGAGATACATACAAAATTATATATTTACTTCAAGTGGGTTCTTCGTCATCATAAATTATTTCACTACGACAGTTATTCAAGATGTGTTTGTCCATAGTTTTTCTGTGTATCTTTGTAAACTTCAACATGATTCAGTTTATATATGTTACCACATCCCTCAACGCACAAGGCCGAAGGATCCTTTCAAAACTAAGAAACGTAAGTCACAAAATTATCAATAGAAGAAATGACATTTCCTTTATTAGACAATGACGCAACGAACAGGTATTCCCTATTTTTGTGAAAGTAAAATTATCCCAAAATCTGAATAATTTTACAAGTAGAAATTTGCTCTGATGATGGTAACACGTTTATCGAAACTAGTTGGCTGTAAGTTATATTAAATAATTTTACTTATTATTGTGTCAAACAACGTCGTTTTTAGTAATTGTTGCTCTAAATATACCAGCACAATGTGCCTTAAAAGAATTAAGAATAAAAGATGTCAACACGACAAGCCACCAACCAAGTTTATAATCAACAGATGATCTACAATTAAACAATGAAGAAATACATATTCTGAACAAAGGACTCCACTTTGCTGTCACTCAATTTAATGATCGTGAGTGATTGTATAATTGCTAGAACATTCTATATACGTCATTGGTATTATGTTTAATCTAAATAGAATACATCATAAGTGTAAATGATTCCCAATTACAACTTATATGTCTACTCTGATATCAATTGACAATTGGTCTTTGATGTCAAATAAATACGCCTTTAGTGGAAAGATATAAAATTATCTCTTCCAATTTGTGATATGTTATGTCAACGGTCAACTATTGTGATATCTTCTCGTGTACTGATTTGTCCTTAGAGTAATCGGGTAGCTTTCACAGAATAACAGGCTTTAACTGAGTTTATAAACTCAAGGAGGCTAGACACAATGAGTAAAAACATGAAACAACATTCATTCACTAGACAAGACATGTGCACGAAAGACTGTTCCTTCACTGGAGATCTCTGTGTAAGAACTGTTAGAAATGTAAGTAGTTATTTTATTATACTGAGAAAATACAGCATTATATACACGAAACAATAATCTTATTCTTATCAGGGCACGTGCGCTACCCATGTTGCTATATTTAATTCTTATAAAAAAATAAGGTAGTTTACATTCTTAGGGCATAATCCGACCTGTAAGTGGATGATCAACGCCAACTTATACATAGGAAGTTTAAACTTAAATAATTTGTTTCCATCAGAAAGTAAACGTAACACTAGAGTTAAATGACAAAGGGCAATTGTTAGCTAGAGCGAAAGAAACTTAGCAGCTTTATTACTGATGTTCTGTGTTAGAATCACATACATCTGCGTTTAGAAAAAAATTATACATTTGTATATGAAGTAAAGGAGTATACAACATGCAGTTCGTATGTATACCACGTTAACAACTGGGACAGAGACTTCGCCACTTCAACTTTAATGTTTGAGAGAAAGTGTTATTGTAATCGTTTCCAGAATTATGTTTACAGTGAGTTCCTGAAAGCCAATCTACTGCCATACAACAAAGCCGAGTTAACAAAATATTTTACGTATATAAATTATATGATCTGTCAGTGGCGCCAAATTTGCTCGAGGAAATTAAAGTATCTGCATACATCTAAACACAAGAAAACATGACTTGAACAAAGGTGAGTGTTTGTCAAGGACTTGTATGTGTGGGTCCTGACACTCATTTATTCTTGTACATTTCTTAAATGATTACACTTTACAGTCTCATGAAAACTTATGTCGTGAATTCATGCGTTTAATAAATTGGAAAATTTTAAAAACATAACTTACTGAACACCGAATAAAGCACGAAGCCAACGACGTTTATAATTAATTAATACACCTTGTTATTATTATTACTCAGGTCCTAACTTAAAGTAACGAATCAAAACTAATTAAGAACAGAAAACAAATTACTTGTATATCTTGAAACAACAAAGAAAATCGTATAGATCACTAGATGAAACAGAAATTACCATAGATCACTAAATCAAGTAGAAATTCTGATATATAATTAGATTAAACACAAAATGTTATAGACCATTATATGAGATACGAATTCAATCAATCAGTGAAATATCTGGTGATTCTATTTTATGTATTGTACTATCGTTAGTGGTGTATATCAGGCATTATTACAAAAAGCCACAAAGAGTAAGTCGTTTAATTTTTTAAAAAGAACGATCCTCATCTTCTAAGTTCTTAAAAAATGAACTGAGTGTTATAATGCCTGATATACACCACTAACGATAGTACAATACATAAAATAATGCCTGATATACACCACTAACGATAGTACAATACACAAATTATTATCTGATATACACCACTAACGATAGTATAATGCACAAATTAATATCTGATGTACACTACTAACGATAGCCCAATACACAAAATAATGCCTGATATACATAACTAAAGAGAGCATATACACAAAAATTGATATATACAACTAAAATTTATTCTCGTACAAAACCTCAAGTAACTTTAAAAGAAAACAACTTTGAGTAAAAAGTTAATTTTCTCTTCAAGAACATAACATATTGAATACAAGAAATATGTTTTCACGGACACGAACAAATAAAGATAAAATGAAATCTAATTACCTATAGTAACAGGATATTTCCTAGATATGCTTGTGAATTTGAATCATACCCTTCCTTCATTTAGTTATATGGTTACACAATATTCTGTTGTTCCTACAGGACACATTTTAAATTGTAAACATGTTACTTAAGTTATGATTTTAGAAATTACTAAATATAAGAGTCACCTAGTGGTCTTAACGATGTCGAACCAGTAAAAACTTATCTGACCGTGTGCTCTATGATTTTGTAGCTTTGTGTTTAATTTCAAACAAACAAACAAATACTACCTGTTTAAATGTTATTCATTTCTACAGTTGTTTCATGTTTAATATTGACCTTTGACACTGGTATGTTATGTCTACCACCAAGGTAGGATCATTAATGGATCTAATTCATATCAAAATAATTTGTTTCTCTGTTTTTATTAAAAAAAATACATCTTTGGCTCAATAATATTTAACCCTTTATATTACTTATAATGTACCCAAAAATAAATTTGCCCTAATGGTATCCTACGTAACAAAACAAATATACCATTCATGATAAAAAATAAAGTCAAAAACAAATTAACACAGCCTATTTATGAGTTAAACTCAACCATATTTTAACAACCGAATGGATATTAGAAAACTTGTTTCCGTTTAATGATGAAATCAAATAGTTACATAAATCCATGACTGTGTATCAGTACGAAAGTTCGAGTGGCAAAGAAACGTCTAGAGTCTAGACGAACGACAGCCAGGAGACAAAACGAACCAACAAGCACGTGAACCACAGAACGGTAAACCTTACACAAGTAGCAGAACAGATACTGAACTGTAAAGACAGACCACCGAACAAGGGACACTTCAAAATCTATCTCAGACAGAATAAGAGAGATTTATATGCTAGTGAACCGAACACGATAATCCTGAGAAACCCCAAGAACTGGAAACAAGCTTTGACAGTTTTAATTTGTGATATGTATTTACACATGAATGACTGAATTAACCATTAGCAAGAAATTTTATAATACAGTAAATAACGTAAGTTGCAGTCAACTAAGATTTTAATAGCAAACAACTGTTATTAGTAAACAGTCTTGAAACATGAGTTTAATAATCAGCAGAAACTTACTTTAGTGATAATCCTTATCGAACCAGCATCCTTCTAGCCTATCCTCAGCTAGCAATATTTAACTTCCTATTACAAGGAACTTGGGAACACCTCTTTCTATCCTTGACTGTCCAATCAGAGAACATAGAAATGAAGACAGGTTTCTACAATTTAACTTATGCAGGAAGCATTGTCTATTGGTTTAACGTTAGAAGTATCCTTGAGAACTACTTAATCCCACCCAAACCGTTTCGTAATCAGATCTCATTGTTACTTATAAATATAAAAGAAACGATTTTGTACAGAGCTGAAAACTTCCCTCTCGTCGGAAATATAGAGAACATCAACCAAAACGTAAGTTATTATACATTTGTTACGAAAGTTATTGTACTAGATACTTTACGTAAACTCAATCTTGCACGTGCTCCATTATCACATAGAAGATTAGTTTAAGAAACGTCAGTAATATTTATGTTGATGAATATATTTAAGTCTCTTGTCAGAAGTTTCTTCTTATATGTGGCTAAAGTGATAAAAGAAACGTAGATACGAACTAAAGATTGTAAACAAATGAAGAATTTTTGCCTAGTTTTAAAGTACAATTGTATCCATCTGACACATCTCTTAAAGTAAAAACCGGATTTGTTGTCACTTTGTGTTCATCACTGTAGTATCTTAGTTACTCAGTCTGTTTACTTTATTATTATATGATGAAAAGGTGGGTTATTTGCGGTGAAGTATGAAAACGACACTTGTTGTAGTTCTTGTCGTCTGCTTGTTGTTGGGCTGTTTCATTCTTCCTGAAGTTGAAGGTCAGAACTCACTTAATGGAAGGAAAAGATATGGTGGAAGATATCGTGGAGAATATGATGGAGGAATTATTGGTGAATATGGTAGAGGATATCGTGACTATGGAAGCTATCAGGGATAAATAAAGGTTATAAACGTCAACAGTTTAAGGTAAGGCGGTAGAAACATTAATTGATATAAACTACATTATTAAAAAACAACAACTCTGCATCACATTAATATTAGTTTGTTTAAAAGTAACTGGTTTTGTTATTTATTTACCGAAACTCAGCCGCCATAACAGAGTAATTCTGGATGGAGGAGATGTGTCAGCAAACTTAACATTAGTTGTTCTGTTTTACTTTTATTAGTTTGTCAAGAGAACGTCGATCATATTGTATATGATTGTACTGTACTTAGATAATTAAATGTTCTGTCCTATTT
>NW_013668169.1:99467-112048 GCF_000517525.1 Limulus polyphemus
GTCATTATTTATAAACCCCTTTCTTAAGTACTAAAAGCTTTTGATTTTACCCTCTAGTTTTTCAACTCAATAATAACTCATTTATTTTAATTAAGTATTACCCAAATATAACGTTTTCTTAACATAAGTATCATAGGTTTGAAAATTTTATCATTCATGGATAACGATATTCTAAACGTGAGACTTTCCGTTGATCATTTCCATTCAGAAATGTCAACTTTAGAGAATTGTTTCTTAAGATATATATATCAGATCATCTATTGTTGCACGTCTACCTTGGCTAACAGTATATGTATAGCTGGATCATTAGGAATTTGTTGTAGTATCTGGTAGACTTTACTTCTTTTTTTTATAACATGAATTTTCTTTAAGATGTATAATTTGCACCTACTAGCCTAAAAATGATACAGCTAAATATTTTGTTCAAATTTGAGTGATTTTTGTTGAGTAACTATAAAGTTTCCGTATCTATGGAGCAAAGAAAAAAATAGGAAGAACTGTCACGACAGCGGAAGTCACGTGACCCTGGTAACACGTGATTAGTATCTAGAAGGTTCCTGAAGAGGCGAGTGCGTTCTAGACGCCCCATATTCTTGTATATAAGCGCGGCAAATAAAGCGAGATAATTAATGGGAATAGCAGATCGAGAGATTGAAGATATAGACACAGATAATCGAGTCAAGTGAGCGGTAGTGACCGATAGTAAAGTTCGTGAATCTATGTGAGTTATAGCGTGTGTTTAAGTTAAAGTGACTGTGGAAATTAAGAGTATTGCAAAGTTGAATTAAGAAAGAATAAACTAGTTTTATTTAAGAAAGGACTTGTATCGCTGAAGTTTCTCGGAAAGAATTTCTACGGAAAATTAACAAACGAACAGAGACGTAACAGAACTTTAATCAAATATGGAGATTTTATGTCTTTGTATTTCTTAATGTACTGCCTCGAAATTAGGTATGTGAAGTAAGCATACTTTAAGAAATAAATATTTAATTAAAAAGTACAAGCCAAGCAGAAAAATTAGGAAACGAGCAACATTTTACGGAAAGGTTAACTAAGTTTGAAATATTAAAACAGAATTTTGATTAAGATTTAAAAGTGCATAGCTAGGTGAAATATAAGTACATTTAACAAATACCGAAACAATGATAAACTTTAGTAACAGTTAATAGTTATAGCTTAAAAAACAGCTGTACTGTAAACTGCAACTGAACAAAAAGAAAATCAGTTTCTAATGTAAAAATCTGAATAATAAAATAAAATAAAAAACAATAAAGATAAAAATCAGGTTTAAAATAATGTCGTCGGAAATATAAATAAAATGAAAGAAGAGTCTACTGTAAGGTCTCACCCCAATATGTATTCCCTTCATGTTTTTTAACTTAAGAGTTACTATGAAATAGCTTTCTACAAAACTCAAAACTTCAGGGTTGCTATTAATTATGTATACATTCATATGTTAAGAAACTGCTTTATACAAATTCTTTATTCAGTCTTTTTCACACATCGTACAACTATAAGGATTCTCCTTTTTTACCAATCTGTTTTTCCTCAGTGTGTGTACTTTCATGTACTTTTAAAGCACTCTTTGTTACAAACTGTTTCTACAATCTCTACAGTTGTAAGGTTTCTCCCCAATGTGTATTCTTTCATCTACTTTTAAAAGATCCTTTTCTCTAAACTGTTTTTCACACACTGTACAACTGTAAAGTTTCTCTCCAGTGTGTATTCTTTCATGTTATTTTAAATGATACTTTTCTCTAAGCCGTTTTTCACACACTGTACAACTGTAAGGTTTCACCCCAGTGTGTATTCTATAACGTATTTTTAAGTGACCCTTTGTTCCAAACTGTTTTTCACACACTGTACAACTATAAGGTTTCTCCCCAGTGTGTATTCTTTCATAATCCTTGTTTCCAAACCGTTTTTCACACACTGTACAACCGTAAGGTTTCCTCCACTGTGTATTCTTCCATGTACTTTTAATTGACTCTTCCATCTAAACTGTTTTTCACACACTGCACAACTGTAAGGTTTCTCCACAGTGTGTATTCTTCCATGTACTTTTAAATGTTTGTTTGTTCCAAACTGTTTTTCCCACACTGTACAACTATAAGGTTTCTCCCCAGTGTGTATTCTTACATAATCCTTGTTTCCAAACCGTTTTTTACACACTGTACAACTGTAAGGTTTCCCCCACTGTGTATTCTTTCATGTATTTTTATTGACCCTTTCTTCTAAACTGTTTTTCACACACTATATAACTGTAAGGTTTCTCTCCAGTGTGTATTCTTTCATGTTCTTTTAAATGATACTTTTCTCTAAGCCGTTTTTCACACACTGTACAACTGTAAGGTTTCACCCCAGTGTGTATTCTACCATGTATTTTTAAGTGACCCTTTGTTCCAACCATTATTCATACACTGTACAACTGTAAGGTTTCCCCCACTGTGTATTCTTTCATGTACTTTTATTTGATTCTTCCATCTAAACTGTTTTCCACACACTGTACAACTGTAAGGTTTCTCCTCACTATGTATTCTTTCATGATCTTTTAAATGATACTTTTCTCTAAACTGTTTTTCACAAACTGTACAACTGTAAGGTTTCACCCCAGTGTGTATTCTTTCATGTGTTTTTAATTGACTCTTCAATCTAAACTGTTTTTCACACACTGCACAACTGTACGGTTTTTCCTCAGTGTGTATTCTTTCATGTACTTTTAAATGTTTGTTTGTTCCAAACTGTTTTTCACACACTCTACAACTGTAAGGTTTCTCCCCAGTGTGTTTTCCTTGATGTATTTTTAATTCACTGTTTTTTCCAAACTGTTTTTCACACACTGTACAACCATAAGGTTTCTCCCCGGTGTGTATTCTATCATGTATTTTTAAATAATCCTCGTTTCCAAACCATTTTTCACACACTGTACAACTATAAGGTTTCTCCCCAGTATGTATTCTTTCATGTCTTTTTAAATTACACTTGTTTCCAAATTGTTTTCCACAGTCTGTGCAACTGTATGGTTTCTCCCCAGTGTGTGTTCTTTCATGAATTTTTAAATAATACTTTTCTCTAAACCATTTTCCACACACTTCACAAGCGTAAGGTTTCTCCTCACTATGTATTCTTTCATGAATTTCTAAATAATACTTTTCTCTAAACCGTTTTTCACACACTGTACAACTGTAAGGTTTCACCCCAGTGTGTATTCTTTCATGTGCTTTTAATTGTCTGTCTGCTCCAAACTGTTTTTCACAAACTCTACAACTGTAAGGTTTCTCCCCAGTGTGTATTCTTTCATGTTTTTTTAAAGTACTGTTGTCTCGAAATTGTTTTCCACAGTCTGTGCAATTGTAAGGTTTCTCCCCAGTGTGTATTCTTTCATGTTTTTTTAAAGTACTCTTGTTTCCAAATTGTTTTCCACAGTCTGTGCAACTGTATGGTTTCTCCCCAGTGTGTATTCTTTCATGTATTATTAAAGCACTCTTGCAATGAAATTGTTTTCCACAGTCTGTGCAACTATTTGGTTTCTTCCCAGTGTGTTTTCTTTTATGCATTTTTAAGTTACAATTTCTTTTAAACTGTTTTCCACAAACTACACAATGATACGGTTTCTTTCCAGAATACGTCTTCTTTTGTTGTGTTAGGTTATCAAATGTTTTTCCACAACTGTATAGTTTATCATCACACTGATGTTTGTTAGATGCTTTTAGGTTATTTCCATTTAACTTTGTTTCTTCACTAATATTGTAATTTTGGGATTTTACGTCTTCTGTAAAGTGATTTTCTTGTTTTATAACATAACCAGGAAACTGACTTCCACTACAGATGTTCACACTGGTCTCTTTATCTAAAGTAGATATAAATGATGTCAAAAAATAAGGTAATAATAAATATATCATACACTACTTAATTTGATGAACATCTAAATATATTTTAATGTTCATACATGATCAACACAAATATTAATACAGAAATACTAAATATATAACTAAGTTTAAAATTTATAAAAACATTTTCTACCCAGAACAGAATAGCATTAAAAACATAAACTGTTGGTAATGTACCATATTCAAGAGACGTTTTTAGTAGATAACATCTAAAACTGCCTGTACAGATATGATAGTACAGTGTACCACCAACCAACACTACTTTCAGCCAGAGCCTTTCTGGATTAACTGTTAGTATTTTGTAACTTGAAGTGGTGATTATCATGTTATCTTCTAAAGATTTGTCCACTTTAACATGTTAATTAACATCAATACTTTATAGTTCCTGTTTAAATGTTCAGTATGTGTTAAATGAATATTTATACATGTCAAGATATATACTAAACTAAAATTTTTATCTATATATATTATTTATCAAGTTTAGGTATTATTAGAGGCTGTTTCATTAGTGACTTCAGTACGGTAAATTAAATGACTAGAGATTTGGGATTATTCAAGTCTCAGTTTCTATAGGCTGTTACTGTTCAGGATAATCACATTTATAGAAATAAATGACAGCAGTACATTCTCTGAATGTGAAGAACCAAAAAGATAACAAAACTGGTCAGTTAGAAAGTTTCTTAATGTTTCATTTATAGAAACAAGTACTGTTCTCCTATTAATTTTGAGACAAACATTTCTTTAAAATTTTAAAAGCACTTTGTTGCCATTTTATCACTTTACACATTAATTTACAGGTAGAAATAACAAATGACAGTTCCTCCTCCTCTATCTTCATCTGCCCTCAAATAATTTATGTGATCAGCACACCAGTCTATATACCCCATAACTTTTGCACCATATCTGAACCTGTATACATCATGTGACTACTCCCCACCAATAGCATTGAGCCATCTATACTCCTATTCTCACTCAATATTCCCTATCTTCACTAGCACTGTATTAGTTAGGGTTGTGTGTTCCAGTTCAGGGCTATACCATAAGACCAACATCGGCTCCTTATGTGTTTTGTCAGGTAGTATGCACAATTGCCTAACAACTTCACTCTATGGTCCATTGTACTCATGATTACATGGACAATCGCCTCTTCCAGTCCCCAGTCATAGGACCACAAGCAACATAAATGGGTTTAATGTCTATTCTTAACTATTACCCCACTCAACACCTTATTCATTTGGAAGTTTTCTTCAATTATAAGCTCAGTTGGGCCCAGCCTTTCCTCTTCGTCTCCGGGACATGGAGCAAACAGTTACAATGGCCTTTACGTTACATTCTCTAACAGCTCAATAGGTTCTATTTTGAGGATGTGGAAACTACTTGAAAACTCTCATTTCTATTTGTCAAGCTCATATGTATTCACTTCGTTGAATGCTCGTCGATCAGACAAGCTTTTCCTTGGATCTCTTGGACTACCCTGTTACCTTTCTTTCTGTTGACCTCTCTTAGTGGCTTGACAGGAAACAGACCATGGTAGGAGTTCCCCTTCTTCTGTCCAGAGTTATACTAGTCCAGGGATGCATCTCTAGAGGATATGGGTGCTTTTCTTGACTTTTGAGAGATTTATTAGTCTGTGGTCTGTCAAGCAGTCTGCTCTCCATACCAACAGATGACAGTTCTTCAGGCTTTGTCCCATTTCCTTTGTCTCCTGTGGGGAGGTTTAACATCCACTCCAAGAATTTCACTGTTGCCAATTGTATCACCAAGCAAGCTGGAACCAAATGCAGGTCACTGTGTTTTTAAACTCTGGATATCCTTTTCTGAACTCACAATCACAACATGGTGATCTTAGCTGACCATGTTCTTGGTGCTGTGAATCTGGTTGTGGATCAATTATTTCATCCCAATCAGATTCTTCCAATGAAGTGGTCCTTTGATCCTCATATCTTTAAGTTAGTGTGTTCTCAACAGGAAACAATTCATATCAATGCCTTTGCCACACAATGAACACCAAACTTCCTTCATATTGGTCTCCCATTCTACACCCAGTTCAGTCAGGATTGGAGGTGTCTTCACAACTATGCCTACCCTATTATTCAACTTCTGTCCAAAGTTTCACCCTCATCCAAACCACTTCATATTGGCCTGCACAGCCATGGTTCCCTCTGCTCTGGCCTTTACTTGTACAATATTCCCTATCTTTACCCGTGTCTCTTGTCAGGTCCATTGTCTCAGCTCAGGAACAGAATATTGATATCACATCCTTCCTTTCCTGAACCATCAGACTTCCCATAGCCATTTAACAATTGCAATGGTCTACCTTCTGCTATGATTGGTGTAACATGGTTTCTCTCTTTATCATCCATCTGTTTTTCATCTTTCTCAATTCTTCACGATGTTGTTTGACATGGGCTTGTCTGCTTTGACCATGTCTAGCTATTGGGTAGCCCCTGTCGAACACCTTTCTTTTCTCTAGGATTTGTCTTCTCCTTTCATTTCTTTCCTTTTCCAATCCTTTCATGTCCTTTTTTCACATGATTTGGATTACAACGTGGTCCTTTATGCCCTTTCCATTTCTCCATTTTAAACATTGTCTATGCATTCCTTGTACCATCTCTTCCTCAAGATCGATTTCCCCCTCCTCCTTGTGCATGTGCACATCATCATACAGATATTTATTCCATTAATGTTTCTCACATCCTTTAACATTCCTATTATAATGTTCTCTATCCCAACTGGTTCTTCCTCTCTAAAACCTATGCTGCCAAGAAAGGTTGTTTCTCAATCATTTCCTTGCAGACCATCTCCCACCTATTCTTACATTCTGATCCAAATAGGCTTCTTTTTCTGGCTTGATCCTACAGGTGTTATTTAACACACTCTTATTTATGAGGTTCACGTTTCCAACTTTTTATTCCCTGGAATCCTTCCATTTCCTATGATTTGTCAATGTCACTCACAATTGTTGGGTTTCTTCATAAACTCCATAGACTGGTGTATTTGAACTTGTCTATTGAAGATTAACATCTCCACAATGTTTGTTCTAATCAAGTTCATCACATCACTATGTCCTTGGCTGCTTGTTTTTATCATCCTTTGGAGAAGGTTGTTTAGGGTGAAATGTGGACTACAACCAATACCTTTGTTGCTCATTATCTACATGATCTGGCTGTATCTTCCTCCCATGGCTATTTTGCACACATCCGTTCACCTCTGACTGGGGTAAGTCTTATCACTTACTTTCATTTATGTTTACTTTTTGGAAACCAGTTTGAACCAATATTATAGGGATCACACTTTGTGGTGGGTGTTTCCTGATTGGGTATTCTGTGCCTCAAACACGTACTACTTACTGTTTGCAATATAATGCTTGCTGTAGAAATGGGGTTTCCAAGACCACTGGTGGCTTGCTCAGTGGTATCTATATATATGTACAAGATATCAGTACCTTTAATTCTCTGATGGACACTCAAGGACTTCATGAGTAAAGTACAAGGGGATTCCTACACATCCACGCCAACCCTTTCATTGAATAAATCAAGGTTTGCCTGCTTTTCAAAATGGGGTATCATGGACACCCATTGAAATTTCTACAGTGTGATGTTCCTTCATTGCCATTGAATTTATGAAACAGGAATTTTGGTTAGATATGTAGATACTGACATACATTCTGTATTTAGTATAGTAAGATCTATTTGCAGTATGTGAAAGAGAGGATCTGGTAGTCGGGTCTGATTTTGTAGAATATGATTCTGTAACCAAATAATATTGAAGGCTTTTAAAGTAAGACTTTGCCTTAGTAATGTATATATTATAATGAGTAATATATGTTAAATTCTCTACCTCTTAGAGAAGTGGTAACTAAATTAGAGTAGTGGAAAGACCTAGAGAACAAATGTTGAGGATTTTTTTAGTATTTACTGATCAAGTTAACTTAGAAGTTACATAATATTTTAATTTGATTCATTAACTATGTTTTCATACCAAGTTTTGAATGTAACTATCTAAAAAGCTGTGAAAAACACTTTGATCTACTCATAGTGACAGTATATTTCCAGTTGGTACTTACCTTCATCACACAAAGCTATCTCAATCTTCATTTGCTAAAAAGATATTTTTGATCAGTACCCCATCAATTTTGTGCCATTTATGAAAATATGCATATCGTGTGACTATACAAAAATAGTATTGCACAACCTATACTGTTTTTCTGCTCAATCTTCATATTTCAGAATTATCAGGCTCTAAAAGTAGGAAGAGTGGGATGTATGTGAAAAGTAAGTACCTATCAGAAATACATTTTCAGTGTAAGGAAAATATTAACTTGTGATACAGTTTTGCATTATTTCACACCAAGCTAGATTCCCACATTACAAAGGTGGAGAGGCCAGTGTAGTTGCACAGATATCAAACCCAATGGAATGCCACCACCCAGAATGAATGGGTGTCCTCGGAGATGAAAATGAAGCACACTTGTGAGACTACTTTCTGGAAGAGGTATGCACTTCCCATAGAAAGTAGGAAATTAATCCAAAATGGGCAGAAAAGGAAAATCCTAGCTACAAACTTAAAATGTTTTGAGAGGTGCGAACTATAGTAACATATAAACAGAAATAGCTAGGTACAACCTCAAATGGAAAAACAAGGCATTAGGAGTTTGAGGATGAAAAAATTGTCACAACATCACTGTGGCTTGAACATGTAGACTGTGTTATATATACCTTTTAACCCCAACTGTAGGTAAGCAGAGTCTCATACGACAAGAAATCAATATTATAAACTTACAAAACAATTGTAGGAGCAGAAGTATGACAAACTGAATCTGGCATTACAGGATCATGTTGTTGTCTAGACTCAACTATAAGAGCAAGATAATAGCAGTACATGGTATTACGGGCAACATCATTACTCACCCAACTGTAAATGCAGATAAGAGACATCCTGCATCTGGGTTTACAAGAAGGACATGGAACATTTGCCCAACCATAGAAATCGAGTCCATACATCCTTTTGCCGGTATTGCGAGGCAGATGAAGTCTCCCAAACTCAATTGTAGGAGCAGGGAAAGAACCTTGTTCAACAGAAATTAAAGGAAAGAGAGGCATCCAGTGCACCCAACTGTAGGAACAGGGCACTGTCATCCAAAACCTAGCATTGCAAGGAGGATCCCATCAGGTCAGACCTGAAAAAAAGCATCATGGGGAAATAGAGGGAGGAAAGCCAGCATTGTCCTCTTCTCACTCGGTGGATAATTAGAAGTAGGTGTGGCAAATTAAAATACAAGCTCACTCATGGGAAAGCCTCCATAGTTTCCCACCCCAGCAACTGAAAAATGGGAAGTAGAAAGAAAAAAGGGGAAAATATATTGGTAAGTTCATTATTGCACATACCACAGTTATTTTTGTAACTATCTGAATCTTGAATACCCAAAGTATGAATTTTTTTTATCAATTTTTGTTTGTAGGTGGAACTCAAACTTGCTCTTCATTGGTCTGGTAGTACATTGGTCAGACTTGTGCTATCTCTCTTCTGCTTTCCTTGCTACTCTTATGGTTATTTTTAACCAGATCTAGCAGGAGGGCATTTTTCCTTGTGCTTGACACCAGGCTATTGTCCTCCCTTTCTCTAAACCTTGGAAGGATCCCAAGATTCCTTCTAATTATCTTCCCATCGCTTTGACTAGTTGTCTTTGTAAGGTTTCAGAGAGGATGGTTAATGCTCGTCTTTTTTGGTTCCTCGAATCGAACACACTCTTCTCGCCCACCAAATGTGGGTTCCATCGACAGCACTTCACCGTGAACTATCTGATTTGACTTTAAACGTTGATCAGGGAAGCCTTCCTTAAGAGAGAACATCTTGTTTCTGTGTTCTTTGATCTTGAGAAGGCTTATGACACTACGTGGAGGTATGGCATTTTGCAGGACCTCCATTCCTAGGGGTTGCATTGCTATTCACCCAGAACTTTTTACTGGAGAGGCAATTCCAAGTTCGTATGGGTTCCACTCTTTCACGTTCCTTTCCGCAGGAACTTGAAGTCCCTCAGGGCTGCATCTTGAGTGTCACACATTTTAGTGTTAAAATTAATGCTATCACAACTCACCTTCAACTGTTGCAAATGGGCTCTATGTCAATGACTTCCACATCTCGTGTCAGTTGTCCAACATGAGATTTAATGAGTGGCAGCTTCACACTGCCTTCAATTGCTTGTTGACATGTACCACGGCAAATGGTTTTACATTTTCTTTTTCCAAAACTGTTTCCATGCATTTTTGCTACCAGTGGGTCTCCGTCCTGATCCTAAGCTCCGTTTCGGTGATGCTGTTATTTGTGTGGTTCCTGAGGCAAAGTTTTTGGGGCTTATCTTTGACCATAAGCTTAGATTCATTTAGCACATCAAGTGTGCAAGGGCTCTGAACATCCTCCGTGTCCTCTCTTCCACCTCTTGTGGAGTTAATCGATGTTTGATGCTCAGGATCTATTGTGCCCTGATTTGATCCAGACTGGACTATGGGTCTTTTGCCTATGGTTCTGCCAGGACCTCGGCCTTGAGGATGCTGGATCCCATTCACCATCTGGGGCTTCAGCTCTGCACCAGGGCTTTTGGCACTTTTCTGGTCCAGAGTTTGTACACAGAGTCCCACGAACCTCCATTATTTGCAAATTTCTTTACAATATGCTACCAAGCTTTGATCCTTATCAAGGCATCCCTCTTGGGATTGTGTCTTTCTTCTTCAGTGGGCCATGCTCTTTCAGAACAGATGGTCTGCAATTCCTCCCTTTGGCCTTCGTATCCAAGCGCAACTGGCCCATTTGGGTCTGGCATTGGATGACATTGCTGTCCCCAATGATCAGTCCATTCCACCCTGGTTTATTACCATCCCTACCTGTGACCTTTCCTTCAGTCATCCGAGGAAGGCAGATTGAAAGTACCATCTTCTTTTTGCTAAACATCCTTTGAGCCATTCTTCTCTTCCTATTTACATGCAGGATCCCCTCTACAGTTCCTGTGTTCACTGCCGAGTTGTATGCTATTTCTCTTGTCCTGGATCATGTAGAAGCTGTACAGCACAGTGATTGTACTATTTACACTGATTCTCTTGGCTTTCTACTGGTCCTGGAATCACTTAACGTTAGTTCTCACCCTGTTCTTGTTGATATTCAACAATGACTGGCCCATTTCTCTCTATCTTCTGTTTCCATCTAGTTTTTCTGAATATCTGGCCATGTTGGTATTCACGGGAACGAGTCCGTCTGCTCTGGTGCCGTCATGGCCATGCCTGTCCCATACATGGACAATGGTCCTGTCTTCAAGGCACAGCTATGTGGCAGTTTGAAGTTGACTTGGGGTGAGAAACGTCATAACAATCTTTTTCAGATCAAACCTTCTGTTGCTCTTTGGATGGTGTACAATGTCATTGGCAATGGTGACACTGTCCAACTTGATTGTATTTTTAATTTTTTAAGAACAATTGGCCTTTTTGATTGTATATAAATCTTTTATCAAAATTTTGGACATACTTTGGTTTTAACTTGCTGTATTTTTACATTTTACTACAATTAATTTTACTGTTTATACCGGTTGTTTGGAGCAGATAGCCTATTTGCTTTTCGCCATAAAACTCCAAACAGTATAGTTATAACATGAAAATCACTTTGTGCATGGACTGGTAAGGAAACAGACTATTTGCACAACAAAATCCATAATAAAAATACTTCGTTAAAAATAATTTTTTTTGTATAAAAGACTTGTAATCTTTACTAAAAGTCTACCAAATTTTGTGAAGATACACATACTGCATTAAAAGTTATAGTATAAATATTTGTGTATATTATACCGAGCCCATCATGAAAGGGTTAAACCTAAATGTTCAAACTGAATGTGAAATATACAATACTCTGTGCTAAAAGCAATGTAAATAATACATTGTTTTAGTGATCAAAACAGTGGCTTTCTGTTGGCTATAAATAACTAGAAGAAATGCTGCCCTACAGGTGGCTGTTTGTGCTAGTAATTACTAATCCTAAAATTAAACTGTAATCAAACCCTTGCATACAGACCTAGTGAAAGTTGTTTTCTTGTTGTGAGAAGAGTACTTTTATTTAAATAAATGGTGTAAAGGAGTGATTATAGTCATAAAGACAATCAGTCCAAAAGGAAAGAGGTGATTGCTCTGACCGAGACTTGATGGCCAAGAAGACAGGAGAAGAAACAGAAGTGCTAGATGCACGAGAAAAGCTGTGGCCGAGAGCATCAGCAATGCTCTGGACATCAGCAACTTCCTGGTCGTTGAAGAGCAGGATGCAAAGGGGGTGGGAAACATACCTCCCAGTGACTTTCTGAATCTTGTCCCATACAGTTTTGGAACTAGTAGTAGAAGAAATGCTAGTAGTGAACTTAATCCAAGACTCCTTTTGGCTTTGATGTCGAACCTGCCAAGCATGGGCTTTTTGATAAACAATGCAGTAAGAAAGACAGGGATACTGTCAGAAGGTATCCCAGGCCCATTTTTGAGCCTTCCTGTAAGGAGAGACACATGGGATGATAGGAGTTGATCAAGGCTTTAATGTCATTGAGATCAGAATGAAAACATCAACAGTTCCACTGTATCAAAGTGGCAATTTTTATGTACCCTGAGTGGTCACAAATAAATAGACACCTAATTTTTCATCATTTAACTGATTTATGCTAACTAA
>NW_013668169.1:113048-132049 GCF_000517525.1 Limulus polyphemus
ACTTCCCATTTTTCAGTTGCTGGGGTGGCAAACTATGGAGGCTTTCTCCTAAGTGAGCTTGTATTTTACTTTGCCACACCTACTTCTAATTATCCACTCAGTGAGAAGAGGACAATGTTGGCTTTCCTCCCTCTATTTCCCCCGGATGCTTTTTTCCAGGTCCGACCTCATGGGATCCTCTTTGCAATGTTAGGTTTGGGATGACAGTGCCCTGTTCCTACAGTTGGGTGCTCTGGATGCCTCTCTTTTCCTTAATTTCTGTTGAACAAGGTTCTTTTCCTGCTTCTACAATTGAGTTTGGGAGACTTCATCTGCCTCGCAATACCGGCAAAATCATGTGTGGGCACTGTTTCTATGGTTGGGCAAATGTTCCATGTCCTTCTTGTAATCCCAGATGCAGGATGTCTGATCTGCATTTACAGTTGGGTGAGTAATGATGTTGCCCGTAATACCAATTACAGTTATTATCTTGCTCTTATAGTTGAGTCTGGACAAAAGCATGATCCTGTAATGCCAGATTCAGTTTGTCATACTTCTGCACCTAAAGTTGTTTTGTAAGTTTATAATATTGGTTTCTTGTCGTATGACACTCTGCTTACCTAAAGTTGGGGTTAAGGGGTATATATAACACAGTCCACATGTCCAAGCCACAGTGTTGTTGTGACAATTTTTTCATCCTCAAATTCCTAATGCCAAAGATGAATTAGGGAACCTTGTTTTTCCAGTTGAGGTTGGGTATGTACCTAGCTAATTCTGTTTATATGTTACTATAGTTCGCACCTCTCAAAACATTTTAAGTTTGTGCTAGGATTTTCCTTTTCTGCCCATTTTGGATTTATTTCCTACTTTCTAGGGAAAGTGCATACCTCTTCCAGAAAGTAGTCTCACAAGTGTGCTTCACTTTCATCTCCAAGCACACCCATTCATTCTGGGTGGTGGCTTTCCATTGGGTTTGATATCTGTGCAACTACACTGGTCCCTCCACCTTTGTAATGTGAGAATCTAGCTTGGTGTGAAATAAAGCAAAACTGTATCACAAGTTAACATTTTCCTTACACTGAAAATGTATTTCTGATAGGTACTTAATTCTTCTCACATACATCCCACTTTTCTTGAATGTGAGGATTGAGCAGAAAAACAGTATAGGTTGTGCAATACTATTGGTGTATAGTCAAATGATATGCATATTTTCATAAATGGGACAAAATTGATGGGGTGCTGATCAAAAATATCTTTTTAGCAAATGAAGATTGAGATAGCTTTGTGTGACGAAGGTAAGTACCAACTGGAAATATACTGTCAGTGTAAAAAAAAATGTTAACTTCAACCATTTCTTTGACTCTCTCACTATGAGTAGGTCAAAGTGTTTTACACAGTTTTTTAGATAGTTACATTTAAAACTTGGTATGAAAACATAGTTAATGAATCAAATTAAAATATTATGTAACTTCTAAGTTAACTTGATCAGTAAATACTAAAAAAATCCTTAACATTTGTTCTCTAGGTCTTTCCTCCACTTCTCCAGAGAATTTAACATATATTACTCATTATAATATATATACATTACTAAGGCAAAGTCTTACTTTAAAAGCCCTCAATATTATTTGATTAGAGAATCATATCCTACAAAATCAGACCCGATTACCACATCCTCTCTTTCACATACTACAAATAGATCTTCCTATACTGAATACATATCTAACCAAAATTCCTGTTTCATAAATTCAATGGCACTAGAAACAAAAATTGATAAAAAAATTCACACTTTGGGTATTCAAGATTCAGACAGTTACAAAAATAACTGTGGTATGTGCAATAATGATTTATTTAAAATAGAACACAATTTTAAATAAAAGTACTCTTCTCACAACAAGAAAACAACTTTCACTAGAACTGTACACAAGGGTTTGATTACAGTTTAATTCTAGGATTAGTAATTACTAGCACAAACAGCCACCTGTAAGGCAGCATTTCAGCTAGTTATTTATAGCCAACAGAAAGCCACTGTTTTGATCAATAAAATAATGTATTATTTACATTGCTTTTAGTACAGAGTATTGTATATTTCACATTCAGTTTGAACATTTAGGTTTAACCCTTTCATGATGGGCTCGGTATATTATACAAATATTTATACTATAACTTTTAATGCAGGTAGGTAGACTTTTAGTAAAGATTACAAGTCTTTTATACAAAAAAAATATTTTTTAACAAAGTATTTTTATTATGAATTTTTTTGTGGAAATATCGAGTCTGTTTCCTTACCAGTCCAAACACAAAGTGATTTTCATATTATAACTATATTGTGTGGAGTTTTATGCCACAAAGTCACTAGGCTATCTGCTCCAAACAACCGGTATAAACAGTAAAATTAATTGTATTAAAATGTAAAAATACAGCAAGTTAAAACCAAACTATGTCCAAAATTTGGATAAAAGATTTATATACAATTAAAAAGGCCAATTGTTCTTAAAAAATTAAAAATACAATCAAGTTGGACAGTGTCACTATCGCCAATGACATTGTCCAACGTCCAAAGAGCAACAGAAGGTTTGATCTGAAAAAGCTTGTTATGACGTTGTTCACCCCAAGTCAACTACAAATTGGCACATAGCTGTATCTTGAAGACAGGACCATTGTACATGTATGGGACAGGCATGGCCATGACGGCACCAGAGCAGACGGACTCATTCCTTTGAATACCAACGTGTCCAGATATTCAGAAAAACTGGATGGAAACAGAAGATAGAGAGAAATGGGCCAGTCATTGTTGAATATCAATGAGAACAGGGTGAGAATTAATGTTAAGCAATTCCAGGACCAGTAGAAATCTAAGAGAATCAGTGTAAATAGTACAATCACTGTGCTGCATAGCTTCTACATGAACCAGGACAAGAGAAATAGCATACAACTCGGCAGTGAACACAGGAACTGTAGAGGGGATCCTGCATGTAAATAGGAAGAGAAGAATAGCTCAAAAGATGTTCAGCAAAAAGAAGATGGTACTTTCAATCTGCCTTCCTCGGATGACTCAAGGAAAGGTCACAGGTAGGGATGGTAATAAGCCAGGGTGGAATGGGCTGATCATTGGGGACAGCAATGTCATCCAATGCCAGACCCAATGGGGCCAGTTGTGCCTGGATATGAAGGCCAAAAGGGGGGATTGCAGACCATCTGTTCTGAAAGAGCATGGTCCACTGAGGAAGAAAGACACAATCCCAAGAGGGATGCCTTGATAAGGATCAAAGCTTGGTAGCATATTGTAAAGAATGTTGCAAATAATGGAGGTGAAAAGGAGGTTCGTGGGACTCAGTGTTCAAACTCTGGATCGGAAAAGTGCAAAAAGCCCTGGTGCAGAGCTGAAGCCCCAGATGGCGAATATGGGATCAAGCATCTTCAAGGCCATGGTCCTGGCAGAACCATAGACCCATAGTCCAGTTTGGATCAAATCAGGGCACGATAGATCCTGAGCATCAAACATCGATCAACTCCCCAAGAGGTGGAAGAGAGGACACAGAAGATGTTCAAAGCCCTTGCACACTTGACAGGCTTGATATGCAAAATGAAGCTAAGCTTACGGTCAAAGATAAGCCCCATGAACTTTGCCTCAGGGACCACACAAATAACAGCATCACCGAGATGGAGCTTAGGATCGGGATGGAGACTCATTGGCAGCAAAAATGTATGGAAACAGTTTTGGAAAAAGAAAACGCAAAACCATTTGCCGTGGTCCATGTCAATAAGCAATTGAGGGCAGTCTGAAGCTGCCACTCAATAAATCATATGTTGGACAACTGACATGAGATGTGGAAGTTGTTGACATAGAGCCCATTTGCAACAGTTGGAGGAAGGTGAGTTGTGATAGCATTAATTTTAACACTAAAATGTGTGACACTAAGATGCAGCCCTGAGGGACTCCAAGTTCCTGCGGAAAGGAATGTGAAAGAGTGGAACCCATACAAACTTGGAATCGCCTCTTCAGTAAAAAAGTTCTGAATAAAAATGGGTAAATAGCAACACAAACGATAGGAGTGGAGGTCCTGCAAAATGCCATGCCTCCACGTAGTATCATAAGCCTTTTCAAGATCAAAGAACACAGAAACAAGATGTTCTCTCTTGAGGAAGACTTCCCTGATCAAAGTTTAAAGTCGATTCAGATGGTTCACAGCAGAGTGCTGTTGACGGAACCCACATTTGGTGGGCGAGAGGAGTGTGTTCGATTCAAGGAATAAAAAAAGACGAGCATTAACCATCCTCTCTAAAACCTTACAAAGACAACTAGTCAAAGCGATGGGAAGATAATTAGAAGGAATCTTGGGATCCTTCCAAGGTTTAGAGAAAGGGAGGACAATAGCTTGGTGTCAAGCACAAGGAAAAATGTGCTCCTGTTAGATCCGGTTAAAAATAACCAGAAGAATAGCAAGGAAAGCAGGAGAGAGATGGCACAGGTCTGACCAATGTACTACCAGACCGATGAAGAGCAAGTTTGAGTTCCACTAGTGTAAATGGGCAATTAGTCATAAAGACAATTAGTCCGAAAGGAAAGAGGTGATCACTCTGCCCAAGACTTGATGGCCAAGAAGATAGGAGAAGAAACAGAAGTGCTAGATGCACAAGAAAAGCTGTGACTGAGAGCATCAGCAATGCTCTGGACATCAGCAACTTCTTGATCGTTGGAGAGCAGGATGGAAAGGGAGTGGAAACAAACCTCCCAGTGACTTTCCGAATCTTGTCCCATACAGTTTTGGAACCAGTAGTAGAAGAAATGCTAGTAGTGAACTTAATCCAAGACTCCTTTTGGCTTTGACGTTGAACCTGCCAAGCATGGCCATGGGCCTTTTGATAAACAATGCAGCAAGAAAGAAGGAAGGTATCCCAGGCCCAGTTTTGAGCCTTCCTATAAGGAGAGACACATGGGATGATAGGAGTTGATCAAGGCCTTAATGCCATCAAGATTAGAATGAAAACATCAACACCACTGTATTACAGTGGCAATTTTTATGTAGGTGGAGGAGAAACCTTCAGTTTATGACCATTTTTCTTTATTAGATGAAGGTCGATCAACCTCCTTGATTGAGTGGGCAGATCTCTGTCATCAGACTGGGAATCCAATGACTGAGGATGTGATCAAATGATCTTCCTGCATCTAGGGGTAAAAAATAAAAACCGAGTGGACATCAGGGACGAGGAGGTGGACTCAGGCAGTCACTGGAAGGAATAGTGGGGACAGAGATTGGAGTAGATGTAGATTGGTCAACTCTATTTCCATGGAGGCCAGGAAACCCCTCACATGGTGTGAAAAAGACTCAAATGGAAGCACGGAAAGGTCTGTCTGCACCCCCACCATAGCAGTGGAGCATAGTGCAGTGGCATGTGTCCAAGAGGGAGTAGGAAACAATAGCTACCGAGCCTCAGGGTAAGAAATGTTGCTAACTGTCTGCAAATGGTGTACCTACTTCTCCTCCACCCACTTAAGACAAGACCTAAAGTAAGAGGGGTGGGAACCACTACAATTAACACAGTAAGGGCCCAGTTTGCACTAGTAGGCATCATGGTCCTTGCCACCACAACTAGCACATGTCACAGAACCAGGACAAAATGTCTTTGAATGACTGAAATGCTGGCACTGGAAACATCAGAGAGGGTTAGGAATATATGACCGTACCTTACAATTCAAATAACCCACCTCAACAGTGGCAGATGGACATGGTGATGAAAACATCAAAATCAGAACAGAGTATGGCACCATAATACCATCTTGACGAGTGGTGATTCAACAAACTTATGAAACTCCTTGGCTGGAGAAACCAACAAGGATCTCTGACTCGGGGATGGTCTTCAAGATCCTCTCAAAGATAACTCCTCTTGATGAATTCAAAGAAGCATGGGGAGTAACCTCAATGAGTATATCCCCAATGGCCTTTGAATTCAAGAGGAGTTCACTGTGCTTTGCTGTGGAGGTTTCAACCAAGATGTCTCCAGAACGGAGCTTTTTAACTGACTTTGGAGACCCAGCAAGCCCCTCTAATCCAATCTGTATAAAAAAGGGAGACATTTACCTGAAAGATTTGTCAGACAGGGAATGCAGGATCGGGAAGCGAGGTACAGGTGTACTTTGTGATGTAGACTGCTGTTCAGAGTCTTCAGGGCATGGACGTTTACCAATAAGCAGCGTTTTTACAATTTTTTTTATTTAGATTTGGGGGATCTATAATACAAGAGAAAGATTCAGTGCCCACTGACCCCACCCACCATGGAGTCCTATGAGGGGATACACTAAAATGTCAAACAAGGACACTGCAGCAATGCCAGGGTTTCGTGAGCACTATACCCAAACACCAGCATTAGTCACGATGCCAGCAATACCCACTAAGAATGCCCAATACTGGTACTCAGTTGACCCTAGCCCAATGGGACTGGCTGATTTATCTTGAGGGGGGGGGCACCCATTTACAGGAATTCAAGGCCAAAGTGGTGTGTTGCAGTGCCCCAGACACCACTCAACCACCAGGATCATCTCCTCCTCTTCACAGGTCGCAATGCACGGCAAACACGTGAGTGGATGTTTAGATCCTAGAGGAAGTAACTGAAAATACAGAATCTTCCCTGGGAGGTCCCCTCATATCATACAGGAATTCACATCAAGGGGTTATAATTAAGAAACTATTGTTTCTCCCAAAAATCTCAAATATTATTTGTGTAATCTCTAAAACCTTCTAAACACTTTTCAAATGTTTGTTTTAAGTAAAACTTTATATTTTTTCCATTATTTTCTCTACCCTAACTCTATGGGGTTTGTAAGTTTGACCAACCTTGTATCCACCATAAAAATTTAGGAAATAATTATAAATTATGTTTTTTTTTCATTCTAGAATGACTACAGATTATAACATGAAAACACAACTGTTTAGTCTAAAGAGCTTAAATCTCATAAAATTACATTTATATATATTTTTATTATTTTTCATTATATTGACCTTCCAGTCATGCCTGGCTAACAATACAGAAGTTACAACGATGCAGCCAACATGGACTCATAATGACCATATATAATAATACAAAATGACCTGTCTTGGCTGTGTTTCAGTGGACCAGTATTTTGTAAAATACAGTCACATTTCAATTATCATACATAATATATGTATATACATGAATACTACTTACAAATCCATTTTTAAACTTTATTTTCATCAAAACATAGAACAATAAATAAAGAAGTAGAGCAAATAATTATCTCTTCTAGTTACACCTTTGTACTAGCTTGCTGCTTATTGTAGGTTGCTAAGCCTTATGTTTTTTTAGGTTTTATATAAATATTTTAAATAACCAAAAAATGTGTAGTAACTAAGTAGTATTTGGGTCCAAAAATATGAAATTTCGAGCTCATTGAAGACTTATCGTGTGTGAAATATTGTGTGAAAAGAAGGATGTTACCACAAAAACACATCAAATGGCTGACAAAACCACTAGGGTACATTCTGAGCTTGTGATACATTATTCATGTCATGTTTTGAAGTAAGTGTACATAAAGGAGCATTTCCAAAAATGGAAAGAGGTGAGCGGGGCCACTGTGTTTGATTCAATACGAATGATATCTTAGCATGTAGAAAAGAAAAGAGGTTCTTATATTATATTCTAACTTCTCCATATTGGTAATTTGAATTTATAATTCGTTCAAAACTATAGACTTTCTATCAAAGGATTGTGTATAGAGATAATGTAAATAAGATAACACACAAAATATCATTTTACTGAAAAAATCATTTGATATTTATTTACCATATTTTAGAGATTACTCCAATGAAATTTGATAACTTTAAGATGAAGAAAGTATTTAAAATCTTAAGAAGAAAATCACTTTGCAATTGGAGTAGTTAACACACTAATTCTCTATATTCATGAACAAATTTTCAGTACAGATACATAATTAAACACCTGAGTTTTTGCATACAAAATACTACTTATGTTTAAAGAATTTCATGAAGATATGGTATAAAAACCCTTATGTTTTGTATTTTTTATTATGTTTACTGTAGGGTTACAAGATCAGTTATACCAATCAAGTCTGTTGGTAAGTGTTGAGCCAGTGTCAAGAAACTTAAGTTTTAGGTGATGTCTATACTTACCACATGTTCTTTCTAACCCTGATTCAATCTCTCTTTGAAATTCAGTTACTGTTGCCAGGTTCATAACATTATAGAACGAACTATCCTGATTCTCATCATCACTGTAACTGAACTTTGAAACAACTTGTAGTAGATCATCAGGCTGTTCCATTTTCACTTGAACAGACATGTTCTAAAATCAAACAAAACTTGAAAGGGTTAACAGAAATAACAACTAATGTTAATATTACATACAGTCTCCACAGTTCACTAACTTAAAACATGATATGATTAATAAACCTAACATTTCAAATTTAGTTATGTAGGTAAGCAGTCCTAAGCTATATAAATACTACATATTTTATGTCTGATTCTATAGTCAAACAAAAAATTGACATACAACACCTTGAAACAAGAAAGACTCAACAATGACTTTCTTATTTATGCAAACTGAAAATAAAAATATTAAACTTCATGTTGATACTCTACTGCAGCAAAGCATCAGAGATATCTGCAGAAAACATTGGGTAATACACAGTGAGAAAAACAAAATATGTAAAAAAGTGGATAATCAAATACATAACAAATATTGTCTACATTTTGTTTTTATCAAACCGGGTTAAAACTAAAAACTATGACCAGTAAAAAGCCAAAAATCATATTTAATTTGGACAGTGTCACCATCATTAATGTCTTAGGCAAACTTTGAGATAAAATATGTCTAAAATGGTGCTTTCACTGGCATTCTTGTACTTGAAGTAATGGCAGAATTAGAGTGTGCATTGACCACTGTCATCAGGCACAATCACTGGACTTCAGTCGTCATAAAGAGACAGTGTAATGGGTTAACATGGCCAAAGACAGTGGGCATGAGTCAGATTGAGTGCAGAATTATATTTAGTTCTTTCTATACAATGTGTGGAAAGACCAAGTCAGTTAGATATCTTGATAAAAGAGTTAGCACAAAGGATCACATATAGAGTGTAATAAACTTAAAATAAGAACCAAAACTTGAGCACTTTCAAATAGGTCAACTCACATAACAATCAATTCACAAAGGAATTAAGGCTGACAATTCCTCAGTGTAGTACCACCACATGAAACCTATGTAATTATACAGGAAGTAAATGATATCACTTTTCAAGTGGAAACAAACTTTGATGAAAACAAAGAAAAAAGTTAATATAATAAAAGTAAATTTTCACTGAAAACTGTCAAAGTGAAGTAAAAAGGAAAATAGAAAAATATTAACATTTTGTATGAAATTCCAAACAAAAAAAAAAAAAAGGAAGAGAGCACAAATAAAAAGTGTAACTGTCATAATTTAAAGAAAATATTGTATATGTATATGGGTTCTGGTTTTTTACCAACTGTCGAAATAAATGGCTTTTACTTATATTTCTTAATAGTATAAATATATACTATGTAGTTGTTGGGCTTAGGATTCTTCTTCAGGTGTCTGTGACTTGTTAGTGATAGATTCAATGATAAATAAACAGCACACACATTCATTTTACTTGTTATCAAATGATATATATATTATGAACATATTGTTACGTCTCCGTTTGTTAATTAATTTTCTGTAACTTCGTTCTGACGAAACTTTAGTGACACAAGTCCTTACTTAATAAAACTGGTATATTCTTTCTGAATATAACTTTACGATGCACTTAATTTCAACATTCATGCTAAAACAAATGCTATAACGAACGTTAACTTCAACAATACTCTCTGACTGCAGATCAACTCAATAACTACACATTGTCCCGTCACGTTGTCACCATCTTATATATACCAGACTACTCCCAAGAAAGAAGTGGCGTGATACTAGTCATGTGACCACGCTGACGCAACAATATGAAACATATGTACAATAAAGTATTCACACTATAGAGAATATAAGCATATCGTAAATGTTATATCAGTATATGTATAGTTCTCCTCTTCTTGTCAAAAGTCCACTAAGGCCTGTTCAATTACTTTAGAATCTCAGTTGACAAGCAAAACTATTTTCTCTAATACTATCGCAATATTAGTTTCACTCTCATATACATATTAAACATTAGGCCTATCACATTTACATTACTTAACACAACTATATTCTCTTTGCTTTTTTCTGCTTATACTGTCTGTCTGCTACTTCCCACTCATCTCACACTATTCATATCTTTATTACATAGTTGCCTGGCCACTTTCTATATTCTCGACACTAATTAGTTTTTAACAAAACCTTTTACAATCGTCTGCTTTTAACTCTTATTAGTACAAAACTTAAAAATAATAAAGTATTCACTCAAAAATATAAACTAATCACTAATAATTAAACCAAACACTATCCTGAGAGTAACACTGCTAAATGATAAGTGATACATCAGTAGAATTAAATAGAGGGAGTTGCATGCAACAGAAGGGTGAGTTGCAGGATGATTTACATGTGAGATACAGATGAACCATGTTAAATATGGGGTATGTGGGAGCTGAAGTGGCTACTATTGAAATGGGTAAACTATATGTATTATGGAAGGAATGCAGGACAGAACATTAAAGCATTACAAAGGAGCTTTCCACAGTGGAAACTCATCTGCTGTAAAGCTGAAGAGAAGAAGTACAGCTATCAGACAAACAGAGCATCACCATTCATGGAATGAAACAATGAGGTGGGGGCTCTTGAATAGATTTAATATAAGATACTAATATACTGTAAATATTATAGCTGATACAACACAGAATAAGTTTGTAATTAGAAGTAAAATCCAAGATATTAGGTTCTTGTTATAAACAGCTGATGAGTTTTTCATACTTAACTAGTAGAAAGTAAGTTATATGGAAACACCTGTGGACTAGCAATATTGTTTTATGAAGACAACCAGCCAGTAACCAATGAAAATTCTTCAATTCCTCAACATTAGAACTTATGGTTTTATTAAGAGGTAGAAAAGTTAAATCTAGTCTTAACAGAACAAAACAGATGGTATAATTTGAAATAACAACAATGAATTATCAGGTATCATCTGTTATACAGTTATGTTATCAAAAATGAAAAAGCAAAAAGTAATAAATGTTACAATAAAATAATAGTGTTGAAGAAATTATTCAAATACCAAAAAATCACTCATGTGAATATTCCAGCCTAATAAACATTCATATATAAATATACAAAGATCCACCATTTAAAGTGGTAGATCTTATCCCTGTCAACTGAATCCTTTTCAGATCCAATGATTCCTGACTAGAAAACCATGACATTTCCTTTTCATTTTCATACTAAAAGGGTGATCAGATTTACCTTACTTCTACTAATCTCACCAATGTTTTACAAGTCTATCAGTTTTTCCAATATATTTTTTTATTAAAAATTACATCTTTCTCCATACACTTCTTGTAAGCCCAGAATACATACAAAACAGTGATTTTTCTGATAATGATAGGTGGGTCTAAATGCTGAACAAATGACCAAGCTTATCAGATGTTTCAGTATGCCCAATTTCCTTACCTTTTTTATTGATATTACTAACTACAGAACTAATAAAAGGTGTTACAAATGCAACATTATCTTCACGACCCCTGTTCCTTTTCTTTTGTTTCTCATTATTCTGCACCAGCATTTTTTTCCAGTTTTTTTCATACCTTTAAGTAATAATGGGTGTGTCTTGAAAAGAGATTTAGTGGTAGGGTATTCATTAAGTATTGTGTAATTGTTTAGTATATTATCTTTGATCTTCTTGTTGGTCTGATGATATGTTACCACATGTGGAATATGATCGGTTCATTATTTCTTGGTAGGGTTGAGTGTTTGTTCCTGGGTTTATGAGCTAGCTTTGGTGGCTACATCATGGATGATAGAATCAAGGTAGAGCCTTTTAGAAAAACAAGTTTTCACTTTGGATTCAGATTTATAATGATTATCATCACTATGTAGTTTATGTAGTCATAGAAATTTTAAGGAATTGTCTTTTGGATACTGAATGAGTGGTTAAATTCGAAATGTAGATTTGTGTGTGAATGTATTTCTTTGTAATGTATACTTGTGGTCAGATGGTCATCTTGTATGTATAGGTTAATGTAAGTAAGTGTGTGAATATGTTTCTTTGTAATGTATACAAGTGGTCAGATGGTCATCTTGTATGTATAGGTTAATGTAAGTAAGTGTGTGAATGTGTTTCTTTGTAATGTATACAAGTGGTCAGATGGTCATCTTGTATGTATAGGTTAATGTAGGTACGTGTGTGCATGTGTTTTTTGTAATATATACTAGTGGTCAGATGGTCATCTTGTATGTATAGGTTAATGTAGGTACGTGTGTGAATGTGTTTCTTTGTAATATATACTAGTGGTCAGATGGTCATCTTGTATGTATATGTTAATGTCCAGAAAGGGGAGTGTTGTGTTGGATATTCCTAAGTAAATTCTAAGAAGAGGTGGAAAGAAAAAACAAAGAGCAGAAAATTTAGTCCCCCATAGTGACTCCACAGATCTGTTTGTAGATCTTTCTTGTAGATTTTACCATTTTTTGTTTAAATTTTATTTGTTTTATCTTTTAATGGCTTATAATTTTATGTAACAGATGTAATTTTGTATAAACATTTCATGTTCAACATTCCAAACACTACACATGCAATTTCTTGGAATTTTGTGCATGTCGTAAGCTGTATAATCTGATGAAGAGAACTAGCTCATAACTTCATTCTTCTTTAAATAAAAATATAAAAACTTGGCAATTGTTCAACCTATTGTATAATTTTGTTAAAACATTTTTACATTCTGGTGTGCACTACAATACTTCTGAACTAGCAATAGTACTACTGTAAAAAGAGCTCTAATAAGTTTATTCACAACAATGCAGCAAACTTGTAGTGAATTTCTTCAGCTCGTAACTACAAACATGTCATTACTGATTATATGCCAAACAAACAAATTCCAGAAAGACATAATTACAGCTACACATTTTCTTTAATAACACAACTGTAAAAAGTTTAATTACCTCACATTTCTCTGATGCTACATCACAGTTTGTTTCTTTGCTTTCTTTTGTTTTACCAAATTTCAAATCAGTATGTAGAAAACTTTCTTCCAAGGAATCAACTTTTCCTGGAGCTAAAAGTACAAATCATGTTGGTTAGTCTATAACAAGATTCAATATAATTTATGTTTAAAATAAATGATAATCAAAATTCACACAATATATTTATAAGAATAGTCTTCTTATATAACTTCTTACTTGCCATATAAGTGCATGAAAAAGAACTGACTTGCAGCAAAGGGCAGGTTCTGAAAATATACCTGGACTGTCAGACACATTATCAGTTCTAGTACAAAATGATGATTAAACAGGTAGCCAGGGTAACAGTGCAAAGCATTTTCCTTTACCTGGTAGAAGAATGCTCTCAATGGAGAAGAACAGTAATTACAGAGTAGACATATGTCTGAATTGAAAATACCCATCATCCAAAACTGTCAAGTGGAGAAATTCATGCAAGCAGTTGAGTCAGTAGACATCCGAGAAGAAGTAAAAAGAGTCAGGTGGTTCTTCGAATGCAACATCATTGCAATGGGAACACTGAGTAAAGGAATAAAAGAATGTTAAAATCAAGAATATGGTGTACCCTTATCATTACGGAAACTATGAGACATCCATTGCAGGATCGATGTCATGTCTCTAACATCTCAAAATATTATTTGTGGATGTACATGTTGAGGTGGGAAACCATAAATATCATGAAGCCATCAAAAGAGAAAGGATACAAGTTTTCTTGCAGGATTGAAGCATTCATTCTTTCTCAGTTAAACCCAGTTCATACTTGAATATAGTTATAAAGAAATCAGTCTCCAGAGATGGAAAGCTGTTGAACTATATTCTGAGTGTCCAGTGTCCTTAATTTCTGATAGAGGTATAAAACTCAGTTAAGTTTTCAATTACAATTACTCTAGATTTTCTGTTCAAACCTGTGTTATTAAGGAATTCTCATACAAACATGAAAATTAAGTCACATTAGAATACCACACCCTCTTGTATTACAGAAATATGCTCAATATCTGTATTAACAAACACCTGAGTGATAAACTAAAAAGTGCTATGAAGACAGGATCAGTTTATAATTCCTGTTCCTAAGAAACATAAGACAAAGAGAACTTGGGAAAAGACCAGGCTTTTTACCAGGGGAATAAGGGCAATGTTTCACTATATTGGTATTGACTTGAATTATAAATAACACTGAGAGAACCAAAAGTGATTCAACATTCATGAACCAAGCTTTTAGAACAATCATTAACATAAACAGACAATTCACTAATACACTCATAGTATAAATATGTTGATTAATGAGGGCCAACAAAGTATCAATGAGATTCCTTTACCCTCATAGTCAGCCCAAATATGTTGTTCAATCACAGCCAACAAAGCTCTGGTGAAATCCTCATACACCCATTTGGACCCAGATACATTTGTTGCTGATTATGACTACATACAAGAGTAAAGTATGCAACAAATTCTTTCTAAATCCATTGTTTGATCCAAATATGTTAATCACTGAGTGCCGACAAAGGAGTTCCATGGTCAAATAGGCAATAAGGTCTCAATTAAAGAAGCTTCCAAAACAGCCAATAAGTCACATGCAAGATGGGAATGCGGTGAATATGGAGTCATTTTAGTCTCATTCTCAGGTGATGGTGTAGAACAAGATTACAAATGTGTCACAAATTCATGTTTTCAACATCAAATACCAAAATAAATGATAGAATGCAGCCTAATTATACTTATTGACATAAATCTCCAAGACAAGAAATTAAAATATTTATATAATAAGAAATTTCCAATTAACCCGCTCGAGATGGGTTACAGGTGAAAGGTCGTGTCATCTCATTTGTTGATTCACACTCAAAATTTCATTGAATTACTATTTCATGAATTTATGTCAATAAGTTTGGTATCAAACTGTAGATTATAATTCAAATTTTAGAACTATACATTACTACATTTCCTAATTTAAGAGTAAACACAGATAAACATCAATGTTTGTGTGTCATGAGGTATGTTGAATGCAGCACTGGTTAAAATTAGATGTTTATGATGTCAAAATTCTAAGTCTACAGTTTCGTACGAATTACAAACTCAAATTACCAATATTGACAAGCTAGAATATAAAATAAGATCTTATCTTTTCTATTTGCTAAGATGTTTCTCATGTAATAAATCAAACACTCCCTTGTATACACTTACTTCTATATATGATATGAATAACCAATCAGAAGTTCAGAATGTCCCCCCTAGTGGCTTTCTCAGCCATTTTAAATTCTTAGGACACCATTTCTTTTTTTGGAACCAAGATTTCAAGGAGGTAAGGTATGCTCAAAATTTCAGAGTGGAATTCTACAGTACTGATGTTGTAATGTATTATTTTTTTAGTTATTCAAATGCATATATAAAACCTTACATATCCTCCACGTGCAAAATTTTTAAAGGCTTAGCAACTTATGTCAAACAGCAACCGAGTACAAAAATCGTAACTAGAAGAGATAATTGTTTGCTTTACTTCTTTATTTACTGTTCTATGCTTTAAGAAAAATAAGTTTAAGAAATTATTTCAAAATGGGAATAATCTATATTCATATATAATGTATAATAATTGACTATTTTTCAAAATACTAGTCTACTAAAACACAGCCAAGACAAGTTACTCTGTACTGATCAAAGTTCAGTTTTATGTTATTTGATATGGTAACATGAGTGCACGTGTGCCATGTCATTGTAACTTCTCTATTGTCAGCCAGGCATGGCTGAAAGGTCAATATAATTAAAATAATAAATATACATAAATGTGTAATGTTATGAGATTCAATCTATTTAGTCTAAACATTCATGTCTTCGTGTTATAATTTGTGTTCATTCTAGAATAAAAGAGGCATAATTGGTATTTATTCCCAAATTTTTATGGTGGTTGCTAGATCGGTCAAATCTACCAAACCCTTAAAGAGATTAATTACTGAAAATAATAGATAAAATATAAAGTTTTTCTTAAGAGATGTTTGATAACTATGTGAAATTTGAAACTTTTCTGATGCATAAAAGTATTTCTAATCTTAAAAGAAAAAATTACTTTGCATTATAGATAGGTAACTTGTGAAAAGAAAAAATGGCACAAGAAAAACATTGCTTTACACACCTTAAGACTTAATAAAAAAATTAGATATTTTGCATATGAAAACATTATGTTTACTGATAATATGCCAAATTTAACATTTGCTTACTAATTTCAAAGTTATAGCATGAAAGAGTTAATGATGAAAAACTCAAGCATACTGCTAAATTAAAACAGGTGAAATTCCCACTATTATGTTGAGATGAATACAAAACATTAATATTCTAAATATATAGACTTACTATCAGTTATTGTGAAAGTTTCATCTTCATTTTTCAGCAGTTTGATATCCAACAAAACATTCTGCTTCTCATCAGAAAATGGTTCCACCTTCATATTTAATACTTCAATGATAACACAGAGGCATCACCTGTATATTCTGTAAAAAAAAGTTTCACAGTAAGACTAGAGAGAAATAACTTAAGAATCAGAAGTTGACCTTACAAGGATTATTATAAAATTTTTAAATATAAAATCACATTATCTTGATAACTTTCATTTCAAGTTATAAGCTTTATCTTTTCATATATTTATATTAAAACAGTCACATTATCAGAAATAAAATGACTTTAATACAAAATGAGTAATAAAACATTTAGAAAACCTTTACCAACAATTTCTAAACATGTAATGATTGAGGATTAGAATTTTACCCTATTGATTAGATTAGATATACTTCACATATACCAAAACATGAAAAACTAGAACTATTTTAATAACCTTGAATCATTCAAGAGTTGAATTACTAACTTTTCCACAAATACCTAATGATTTTCTACACGTTTACATAATTTCAACAAAATACGTTATAATACCACGTTGATAAACAGTACTACCCACTACTGATATAAGTAACACTTGACTGGAAGCCACATGATTTTTGGCATGCTCAAGCAGCCACCACTGCTATGTGTTGAGCTTTCAAAGCCTGCCAGTCGAACTGACAATGGCAAGGCGATCTCACCTCGCACCTTATGGCTGTTTTCCATCTAAACTAGATATTTGGATAACCTTCATATTTGACTTTCATAAATTTCTAAAGCAAAGATGACCTAAATCTGATTTTTACTTAGAAATTAGTGAAAAAATAATTCACAAAAAACACATCTGGCCTACCATATGAAAAATGCATTGGATTTTAGCCTAGATGCTTGGAAGAGGGTAATCTTAAGATTAAAATCTGTTTTTATTCCTTGGTTTTTTATTGTGTGTTACAGAAAAATATATCTCTCAAATATTGTTGCCAGTGAACAAGAGCTGGCATATCATGGCCTTTCCTTGGAGTGGAGTAGAATGTTATTTATGTATCTGCACCTCTAAACATTCAACATTCTTAATTGAAGTGGATGGAAATAAAGATAATAAAAGTACCCTTAATAAATTTTCCACAACTGCTGACTGGTTTCTCATCTGATTTTTGGATTTTATCTGATAGGTGGGGTATCCCCAACACTTTTGGGTGCTATTACCACAGGCAATCTCCATTATGACTTTTGGATAAGAACCGGAAAGTGCGAAGGTTTTTTGTTTTTTAAATAGAGTTCTGAATTTATATTAAGTTAGTTATTATTTTATAGTGCTGATCTTGATTATTAATGTAACTGATATAATAGTTTTGAAGCTAAATCTTTTATTATATATATATTTATTTAAAACCATTTGCATCAATTTTTACCACAAATTATCAAGTAAATCCAAGTGAAAGAGTTGAGTGCTTACACCCATAACGTCTAAATTCTTACTGTCTTCAGTGTCTACAGCTAGTTGTGGGAAGGCAGTTACCCTTAAAAAGATATAATAAAGTTAAAAGTAGAAATAAGATAAAATCAAGGCACTCAAAAAATATATATTTCTACTAAACAATGCGTACCATCCTCCACCCTTAGAAGTTCTATAAATTCCTTCACCCGATGACCATCGGCTACTAATTTCTAAGTAGCCAATGCAAGTCTTGTTATATTTCATTCCAACAATAAAACTAGTGAATGAAACTGTTTGAAACTTCATAAGAACTTACATAAACGCATGTAGATTTACCTAAGAAACATAAAGCCTGTTACTTTTGATAAATTTAGTTAGTTTGCATTATGATCTTTAATATCTTGGAAAATTACGTTAGGAAATGGTATTTATAAGAAATGATTACAATATTTATATTTGTTTCAGATTTGAGCTTTATTAGTTTTTGTTTTAGTACATTATTTTGAAATGCAAGAAATTTATGTCATCCATAAAATGCAAATTTTATCCATTTTTAATTATTTTTAATAATCACATACTCTCCTTATGGTTTCAAGGAATATACAAGACCCAAAAATAATATTTCCAAATAAACCTAAACAATAAATGAGTATTTTTAACTAGGATTTCATGTCTATATATGTACATAAAAAACATTTTAATTTTGTTTCATAAATGTATATTTATTTCAAGTTTATAATTGTGTTTCATTGCAGCCATACTTTTGTTTATTGTGCTGATTAAATAGTGAGGATAGCAGCATGAACTTTGTATATTTGGCATAAACTATCATGCCTATTGGTGGTCACTCTCGTTCAGTCCAGCATAGGCACATTTCAAAATTACTGTAGATATGATAGTAAGAAATATTTTTGGTACTTGAATATCATTTCTTTTAACTTTCAAACAATTTTATTTCAACATATGTCCGTGTATGTTGTTTCACTATACAGACAAAACTAATTGCCACCACTATCGAATGTATTTAATATTTTACAGTACAGGTGTTTTGGATAACAAT
>NW_013668169.1:132952-133608 GCF_000517525.1 Limulus polyphemus
CAATAAGTTCGGTATCAAACTGTAGCTTATAATTCAAATTTTAGAACTATACATTACTCAATTTCCTAATTTAAAAGTAAACACAGATAAACATCAATGTTTGTGTGTCACGTGGTATGTTGAATGCAGCACTGGTTCAAATTAGATGTTTATGATGTCAAAATACTAAGTCTACAGTTTTGTACAAATTAGAAACTCAAATTACCGATATTGACGAGCTAGAATATAAAACAAGGTCTTATCTTTTCTAGTTGCTAAGATATTGCTCATGTAATAAATCAAACACTCCCTTATATACACTTACCTCTATATATGACATGAATAACCAATCAGAAGCTCAGAATGTACCCCTAGTGGCTTTCTCAGCCATTTTAAATTCTTAGGACACCATTTCTTTCTTAGAAACCAAGATTTCAAGGAGGTAGGGTATGCTCAAAATTTCAGAGTGGAATTTTATGGTACTGATATTGTAATGTATTATTTTTTAGTTATTCAAATGCATATATAAAACCTTTCATATCCTCCACGTGCAAAATTTTTAAAGGCTTAGCAACTTACGTCAAACAGCAACCGAGTACAAAGATCATAACTAGAAGAGATAATTGTTTGCTTTACTTCTTTATCTACTGTTCTATGCTTTAAGGAAAATAAGTTTA
>NW_013668169.1:133618-135574 GCF_000517525.1 Limulus polyphemus
TTACAGAAATATGCTCAATATCTGTATTAACAAACACCTGAGTGATAAACTAGTGCCATGAAAATAGGGTCAGTTTATAATTCCTGTTCCTCGGAAATGCAAGACAACGAGAATTTGGGAAAAGACCAGGCTTATTTACAAGGTGAATAAGGGCAATGTTCCACTATATTGGCACTGACTTGAGTTATAAATAACACTGAGAGAACCAAAAGTGAATTATAATCTACAGTTTGATACCGAACTTATTGACATAAATTCATGAAATAGTAATTCAATAAAATTTTTAATGTGAATCAACAAATAAGATGACACGACCTTTCACCTGTAACCCGTCTCGAGCGGGTAATTGGAAATTTCTTATTCTATAAATATTTTAATTTCCTGTCTTGAGGATTTATGTCAATAAGTATAATTAGGCTGCATTCTATCAGTTATTTTGGTATTTGATGTCGAAAACATGAATTTGTCACACATTTGTAATCTTGTTGTATACCATCACCTGAGAATCAGGCTAAAATGACCCCATATTCACCGCATTCCCATCTTGCATGTGACTTATTGGCTGTTTTGGAAGCTTCTTTAATTGAGACCTTATTGCCTATTCGACAAGGAAACCCCCTTTGTTGCTTAGTTGGCTGTGATTGAACAACATATTTGGGCTGACTATGTGGGTAAAAGAATCTCATTGATGCTTTGTTGGCCCTCATTAATCAACATATTTATATTAACTATGAGTGTATTAGTGAATTGTCTGTTTATGTTTATGATTGTTCTACAAGTTTGGTTCATGAATGTTGAGTTCATAATACACAATATTGATGTTTATCTTTAAATTAGGAAATGTAGTAATGTATAGTTCTAAAATTTGTTGTATGTTGAATGCAGAACTGGTTCAAATTAGATGTTTATGATGTCAAAATACTAAGTCTACAGTTTCGTATGAATTAGAAACTCAAATTACCGATATTGACAAGCTAGAATATAAAACAAGGTCTTATCTTTCTATTTGCTAAGATATTGCTAATGTAATAAATCAAACACTCCCTTATATACACTTACTTCTATATATATGTCATGAATAACCAGTCAGAAGCTCAGAATTCTTAGGACACTATTTCTTTTTTGGAACCAAGATTTCAAGAAGGTAGGATATGCTCAAAATTTCAGAGTGGAATTCTAAGGTATTGATGTTGTAATGCATTATTTTTTAGTTATTCAAATGCATATATAAAACCTTTCATATCCTCCACGTGCACAATTTTTAAAGGCTTAGCAATTTATATCAAACAGCAACCGAGTACAAAGATCATAACTAGAAGAGATAATTGATTGCTTTACTTCTTTATTTGCTGTTTTATGCTTTAAGAAAAATAAGTTTAAGAACGTATTTCAAAATAGGAATAATCTATATACATATATAATGTATGATAATTGACTAATTTTCAAAATACTAGTCTACTAATACACAGCCAAGACAAGTTACTCAGAACTGACCAAAGTTCAATTTTATGTTATTTGTTATGGTAACATGAGTGCACGTGTGCCACATCATTGTAACTTCTCTATTGTTAGCCAAGCACGGCTGAAAGGTCAATATAATTAAAATAATAAATATGTAATGTTATCAGATTTAATCTATTTAGTCTTAACATTTTTGTCTTCATGTTATAATTTCTGTTCATTCTAGAATGAAAGAGGCATCATTGATATTATTCCCAAATTTTTATGGTGGTTGCAACATCGGTCAAATCTACTGAACCAGTACAGAGATTAATTACTGAAAATAATAGATAAAATATAAAGTTTTTTCTTAGGAAATGTTTGATAATTATCTAGACATTATAAAGATTTGGCATGTGAAATTGGAAAATTTTCTGATACATAAAAGTATTTTTCAACCTTAAAAGAAAAATTACTTTGCGTGATAGATAGGTAACATGTGAAAAGAAAAAAAGG
>NW_013668169.1:136385-137907 GCF_000517525.1 Limulus polyphemus
TCGGAACGAAGTTACGGAAAATCAATTAACAAACGAAGACGTAACAAATTGGTGTCAGAGAGCGGGATAAAAAAAAATGGAAACGAGAAGCGGCAAATCAAACTACAGCATAGCAGACTTGATCGCTGCAATACAAGAACAGCAAAAGAAACAAGAAGAACGAGAAGAGAAATTACAACAGTTGTTAGAGGAAAAAGAAAAGAAACAAGAAGAGAGACAACAGCAGTTGCAAGAAAACCTGCAACAGTGGCAGCTCGAACAGCAAAATAAACAAGAGAGATTACAGCAGTTGTTAGAGGAAAAAGAAAAGAAGCAAGAAGAACGAGAAAAGAAACGAGAAGAGAGATTACAGCAGTTGTTGGAGGAGAAAGAAAATAAACAAGAAGAGAAATTACAGCAGTTGTTAGAGGCAAAAGAAAAGAAACAAGAAGAACGAGAAACTAAACAAGAAGAGAGATTACAGTAGTTGTTAGAGGAAAAAGAAAAGAAACAAGAAGAACGAGAAAAGAAACAAGAAGAAAGATTACAGCAGTGGCAAGAAAACCTACAACAATGGCAGCTCGAACATCAAAATAAACAAGAAGAAAAATTACAGCAGTGGCAACTGGAACAAGAAAGGAAACAGGAAGAAAGTCTCCAACAGTTGCAGGAAAGTCAGCAGCAACTACAGAAAAGTCAACAACAGTGGCAAGAAGTACAAATGGAAAACATTAGTAAATTTAAAAGCGAATTAGATACGTTAAAGAACGATTTGTTGTCTGTTACACAAGGAGGATACATTGACCCTCGACTTAATCAGCCCCAGACAATGGCAAGCCCCTTACAGAGCCCGCGGCTAAACCCTAATGCAGACATATTCAGTCCCGTTAGAAGTCACATCCCAGATATGAATGTCAGTAACAGGAGTGATCCAGTGCGAAGGAAGCCACAGGAATTCGATGGGAAGGCACCGTGGGAAGCATATAGAGCACAATTTGAGCTACTGGCAGAGATGAATGGATGGACAGAGGAACAGAAAGCAGTATATCTGGCAACGAGCTTGAAGGGACAACCACTGGAAATACTTGGACAGTTGACAGCAGCCGACAGACACAACTATAGAACACTGGTGTCGGCTCTAGAACTCAGGTATGGAACCCAAAACCAGTCAGAAGTCTACAGGGCCAGGTTCAGGACGAGAGTCCGTTGTAAAGGGGAGAGCCTGCAAGAGCTGGCACAGGACTTAAAGAGCATGGCACACAAGGCCTACCCAACTGCACCACCCGATCTCCTCAAGTTGTTGCTGAGGGATCAGTTCGTAGATGCCTTGGACAGTCCACAACTTAAGATACAAGTGAAGCAAGCACAACCCTCTACCATGCAGGATGCAATGGCCAGAGCTCTCGAATTTGAATCCTACGTCAGGTCCAGCACAGAGGTACCGAGGTTGGTACAGTCATCTGGATTCAAGGCCACAAAAGGTCAGCTTTCAGATAATTTTGAGGGACTTTGCTGGCACTGTAACAAACCTGGGCACAAGAGA
>NW_013668169.1:138740-141145 GCF_000517525.1 Limulus polyphemus
AGGTCCAGGACCAGAAGCGGTACAGAGCTCTGTGGTGTGACAGGACATTCTGCAAGGTTGTGGGGACCAGTGTGGGTAACTATTGAGCTCATGGGCATAAATGACAGACAGAAAGTATACTTGGCTGACATTGAAGACGAATGCATATTAGGATTGGTTTATCTACTACCAAGGAAGTTTGTAATTTATTTTGATAAAATGATGTTTGGGAATAACAAAGGCCAAGTTCTGGTATCTGTTAAAAGAGAGGTTGAACTAATTATGTGCCATCAAGGTGAAGTCAAAGTGACTGAAGAAGTTGATGATGACGAAGTGGAACCAGGTATAAATATTAAATCAGAGCAGGAGAAAGATCAAGATTTGAAGCCAATAATCGATTTTCTAAAAGCAAGTGTTTTGCGCCCTGCTTGGGAGAAGGTGTCTTGTCTAAGCCCTGTGACAAAGCACTATTGGGCACAATGGGACCAGTTAAAGCTTGAAAATGGTATTCTTCTCCAGAGATGGAAAACTACAGATGGGAAATTGACGACTTGGCAAATGGTTATACCGAGAAAGTTACGGGAAGTTGTGCTGCGTCAATCCCATGATACTTTAACAGGAGGACATCTCGGAATTAGGAAGACATTGAGTCATCTACGACAAAGATTTTATTGGATAGGTATGAGGTGAGATGTGGAAGAATGGTGCCGGACATGCAGTACATGTAGTGCTTAAAGGGGACCCAAGCATAAGGGATGCCCACCTTATGAACAGTTGCCTGTGAATATGTCAGAGTTTGTGGAAGTGTTATTGGAAAGGATGGATGATATCCACCGTCAAGTGCGTTCAAACTTGAAAACGTCTGCTGATTCGATGAAGTTAACTTATAATAAGAGATCTACTGAAGTCAGCTTTGTACCAGGAGACAAGGTATGGTTGTATAATCCCAGGAAGACCAAAGGGAAGTCTCCTAAGTTGTCTTCTCGATGGGAAGGCCCCCTATGACATAGTGGATCGTCTCTCAGACGTGACTTTCTGAATAGAATATGGTCGGCGAGGTAAGCCAAAAGTGGTGCATGCCAACAGGCTTTGGCGTTATCACGGTCCAAAACATTTCCGTCATTTGTTCTGTTTTCCACTTCGTCCCAACTCATCGTTTCCCTCTCAAAACTGAGTAGAGTTTCTTCGACGGTGGCTTCTTCAGGTGGCACGTCTTCAGCAGAAGCTCTTGATGAAGTTACTACCACTGGTGTGACTGTTACCGATGATAGGACATTTACTGATGAAGCAGATGAACCCCACGTGAAGCAGAAGCCAACAAGATGGAGACCAGTACGGAAGAAGATACGTCCCCAAAAATTAAGAGACTTTATTGAATTGTAATTTTGTTATTGTATTTCTGTACATTTACTTAAGTTATTGTTAATTGTTATTGGTTTATTGTATGTGGTTATTGTTCGGGACGAACAATATTAAGGAGGGGCAGTGTTGTGTCAGCGAGATCACGTGACTATTCTCACGCCACCTGCTTTCTAGAACTATCCTGTACCTTGGCGAATGCTCTAGCATTTACTATGTTACGTCTTCGTTTGTTAATTGATTTTTCCGCAACTTCGTTCCGACGAGACTTTAACGACACAAGTCTTTACTTAATAAAACTGGTCTATTCTTTCCGAATATAACTCTGCGATACACTTAATCTCAATATTCGCGCTAAAACAAACAGTATCACGAACGAACGTTAACTTCAACAATACCCTGTGACTGCAGTTCAATTACTCACTGTCTACACACACATTACCTTCTCTTCCCCGCGTCACGTTGTCACCCTCTTTTATATACCCGACTACCCTATATCTAGTAAATACTAGAGCATTCCTGAAGGAACAAGATAGTTCTAGAAACTAGAGGGCGCCACACCAGTCACGTGACCTCGATGACGCAACAACTAGATATAGGGTAGTCTGGTATATATATAAGAGGGTGACAACGTGACGGAATAATGTGTGTGTGTAGACATTGAGTAATTTATCTGCTGTCAGAGAGTATTATTGAGCACATTCGTTGTTATAGCGTTTGTTTTAGCACGATTGTTGAAATTAAGTGTATCCTAAAGTTATATTCGGAAAGAATAAACCAGTTTTATTAAGTAAGCACTTGTGTCGCTAAAGTTTCGTCGGAACGAAGTTACGGAAAGTTAATTAATAAACGGAGACGTAACAATATATATATAAGTTAAAGAGGTGAATAATCATTAATTTGGGCTTAAGTTAAAACGCATTTAATTGAGTTCATCTTATTAACTATTATATATTGTTACGTCTCCGTTTATTAATTAACTTTCCGTAACTTCGTTCCGACGAAACTTTAGCGACACAAGTGCTTACTTAATAAAACTGGTTTATTCTTTCCGAATATAACTTTAG
>NW_013668169.1:141908-154275 GCF_000517525.1 Limulus polyphemus
CTAAAGTTATATTCGGAAAGAATAAACCAGTTTTATTAAGTAAGCACTTGTGTCGCTAAAGTTTCGTCGGAACGAAGTTACGGAAAATCAATTAACAAACGGAGACGTAACAATATAAACATTGCAAGAAAAACCAGCGCAATTGCAGAGATAGATAATTGAGTCAAGTGAACAGTAGGCACCGTAAGTAAACTGTGTGAAAAACTGCGATTTATAGCGTGTGTTAAGTTAAAACTGACTGTGGAAATTCTGTGTATTACAAAAAATTGTATTTTTACCGGAAATTATTAAACAAGCAGGTAAGTAACACTATGTTTCTTATGCTGTCGTGGCCTGGGGTTGAATTTTTGAATGTTTTAGTGTTGATTTTTAATTCTGAAATAGTGATCTTTCTGTTTATTGAATTTTCTTGGTTGGTAAGTATGTTGTCATATGTGCATATAACGGGAAATTCGGGGTAAAAAGTGTGGGGTTAGAGTTAATGAAATTGTTAATGTGTTTGGTGGTCAGAATCGAAGTTTGGAGAATGAAGGTTACTGAAAGAGGCTTCATAGTAGTCAACTTGTAAATTTGCTTTGTCTGCGTCTGTTTTGGCTGTAGTGTTGTTGTGTATAATTGATTGAAATAATTGGTTGTTGTTTTTATTAGAAGTAAGGGTTTTGAATTTTTTCCAGAACTCTTTGGATTTGTTGTTAGTGTTCTCCAGATTATTACAGAAATCTAACCAGTTTGTTTCTTTTAGTATTTTTATATTATTTTTTATTTGTGCATTTAATCTGTTCATCTGAGTTTTGAGAGTGGGGTCTTGTGAAGTGTCATGTAAATTTCTTAAGCGTCTTTGGACGATAATTAACTCGTGAATCGCGAGGGTTAGTATCCAGTGATTGTGTGAATTTTGTCTTAAGGCAGATAGGGTGATTTAAGATATTGAAATGTTTATTGCTTGAGTTATATTTTTAACATATAGGTCTAGGTCGTGTTTATTGCTAATTTGTGTAATTAGTGGGGGTAAATGGCTGTTGAGTGTTTCCTTGAATTTTCTCCAGTAGGTTTTCGTGTAATAATAAACTGGCGGGAGTTGTGGTGTCGGAGGTCTTTGTGTGTGAATTGTACATGGTATGGGGAAGTGGTCGCTTGAAATTTCTTGATGGACTGTGAAGTTAGTAGTTTAGGTTAATAAAGTGGTCGGGACTATGATTAGATCAAGCACATCGTACGTGTTTGTTGACCAGTGATAATGTGTGGGTGTGTGGTCGTTTATGGTATGTATGTTGTTGTTGACTAGTAAGTCGCGGACCAGTGTTCCTCTGGGTGTGTTTTTTTTTCCATTTAGGTCTTTGTTTGGAGCATTAAAATCGCCTATAATTAAAGGTTGAGGATTTCTTAACGGGCATAGTTGGAGGTAATTTGTATCTATATCTTTGGATGGGGAGCAGTAAATGGCAACTATTGGGATGATTGTTCTATTGTTTATATGGATGTTGCAGAAAATGGTTTCGTTGATAACGGAAATGAAGTTTACTTCAATGGATATTATGTTAGTTAAGTTATTGTTGCAGTATCCCAGACACAGAAAACAGACTAGAAAAGGTTTAGATACCAATCATAGATGGCAGGACCAGTGATGAAGTGGAAAGAATTTTTTTTTTAATTTTGAAAAAAAAGTTTCTTCTTAGAGGGCGCTTATTTACAATCTCAAACGTATTTTAGTATTTTTTTTTATTAAATTCTTCTTTAAACTTCATTAAATAATACAATTTTGTACAAATAATTAAATGTTGTGCCACTATTTACAAAAATAAAATCTGAAATCCAATAAAATATAAGTTCTTTATAATATTTTCAATTCACAAATGTGAATTTGCCCTCACGATAAGACAAAATGGCCACTGCAGGTAACGGTTCAAGCCATCCAAGCAGAGTGTTATTGCTAGTGGTAAGATAAATAGGATTTTAGGTTGTATTTACCAAAATACTGAATAAAAGTAGAAGGAGGTTATAATTTCATTGTATAGGTCACTGGTTAAGCCACATTTGGAATATTGGGTTCAGTCTTGGGCTCGGTACCTTGGGAAAGACATCAAATTATTGGAAAGGTTTAAAGAAGGGTTACTAGAATGGTGCCTGTGATGGAGGGGGTTGTCATACAAGGAGAGGCTGAAAGCTCTCAAATTGTTTTCTCTTGAAAAAAGGAAAGTTGGGGAGGGGGTCTGATTGAGGTGTTTAAGATTGTAAAGAGAATTATTAATGTTAGGGGGTCATCCTTTTTGTACTAACAATGAGAATAGTAGGACTAGAGAACACAAGTATGAATTTCCACAAGGTAGTATTCATCTTCAGATAAGATACTTTTATTTTTCTAATAGGGTGGTTTGCCTTGGGATGTTGTGCAGGCAGTAAATTTAAGTGAGTTACGAGAAAACTTGCTAGTTATTTGAATGATGCTGGCTAACTGCAAGATGTTTTAAAATTTAATTTACTAATAGTTTTAAGTTTAGTTTAGAGGATGAAACAGCCAAGGTGGACCAATAGGTCCTATATTGTTCCAAAACGTTATGTTACAATGCATTACATATACTGTACTAGATCTAAATACAACAAATGTAGCAATCCTACTCCTTTAAAGACTCCCTTTTATTCATTTTATCAACTTATGACCAAATTGTCAGGTTCTCCTCTCCTCCCTTATGGTAATACTAGATGTTTTTGGATCTGAGCCCTTTCATCTAAATGGTCTCTGCAAGGTCTTATAATTGAAGGCTTGAAGTGTAGGAAAAACTTACCTACAACCCCACAACATTGTTTGCAGCTTAACTTATGTATAGATCCAGTCTCTTATTGTAAAAAAAATAGAAATAAAAGAATCCCTCACGATACTGTAAATTTATCTTCCTGGTGAAACCTAATTTTAGGCATTTCACTAATACTATTATTTTGTAGGCAGAACAAAATATTTTGGATGAAATGCTAATGCTCTCCTTATTACAACAGTGGCTTTTACTGGCAGGGGATCTTTGTAGGTCTTTAATGTGTTGTTAAATCTAACATGTTACGGGCAGGGGTTGTTGTAAGTCTTCAATGTGATGTTGTATCTAACCTCGTTTTGGGAGGGGTTGTTCGTAAGTATTTAATGTGTTGTTGTATTTAACTTGGTACTAGCAGGAGTAGTTGTAAGTCTTTAATGGGTTGTTGTATTTAACCAGGTACTGTCAGGAGTTGTTCGTAAGTCTTGAATGTAATGTTGTATATAATCTGTCATTGGCAGGGGTTGTTCGAAAGTCTTTAATGTGTTGTTCTATATAACCTGGTACTGGCAGGGGTTGTTGCAAGTCTTTAATGTTTTGTTGTATCTAACATGGTGCTGGTAGGGCTTGTTGTAAATCTATATTGTGTTGTTGTATCTAGCCTGGTACTGAATGGGTTGTTGTAAGTCTTCAAAGTGTTGTGGTATCTAACCTGGTTTTGGCAGGGGTTTTGAAAGTCTTTAATATGTTGTTGTATCTAATCTGGTATTGGCAAAGGTTGTTGTAAGTCTTTAATGTGTTGTTGTATCTAACCTGGTGTTGACAGGGGTTGTCGTAAGTTTTTAGTGTGTTTTTGTATTTAACCTAGTACTGGCCGGGGTTTCAGAAATGTTCAAGGTGTTGATGTATCTAACCTGGTGCTGGCAGGAGTTGTTGTAAGTCTTTAATGTGTTTTTTATCTATGTTGGTACAGGCAGGGGTAGTTGTAAGTTTTTAAAGTGTGGTTGTATCTAACTTTGTACTGGCATGGGTTGTTCGTAAGTCTTTAATGTGTAGTTGTATCTAACCTTGAAATGAAAGGGGTTGTTGTAAGACTTTAATGTGTTGTTGTATCCAACCTGGTACATGCAGGGGTTGTTGAAAGTCTTAAATGTCTTGCTGTATTTAACCTGGTACAGAAAGGGATTGTTGTAAGTCTGAAATGTGTTGTTTTATCTAACCTGGTACTGGCTGTGGTGTTTGTAACTCTTTAATGTGTTTTTGTATATAACCTGGTACTGGAAGATGTTGTTATAAGTCTTTAATGTGTGTTTTAGTATTCAACCTAGTACTGTCAGTGGTTGTTGTAATTCTTTAATATGTTGTTGTATCTAATCTGATACTGGAATTGGTTGTTCGTAAGTCTTCAATGTGTTTTGTATCTCACCTGGTACAGGCAGGGGATGTTGTAAGTCTTTAATGTTTTATTGTATTTAACCTGGAACTGCTTGGGTTGTTCGTAAGTCTTCAAGGTGTTGCTGTCTCTAACCTGGCACTCGCAGGGGTTGGAGTAAGTCTTCAATATGTTGATGTATCTAGCCTGGTACTGAATGGGTTGTTGTAAGTCTTCAAAGTGTTGTGGTATCTAACCTGGTTTTGGCAGGGGTTTTGAAAGTCTTTAATATGTTGTTGTATCTAATCTGATATTGGCAAAGGTTGTTGTAAGTCTTCAATGTGTTGTTGTATCTGACATGGTACTGTCAGAGGTTGTTGTAAGTTTTTAATTTGTTGTTATATCTAACCTGGTACTGGCCGGGATTTTCAGAAGTGTTCAAGGTGTTGCTTTATGTAACCTGGTCTTGGCAGGGGTTGTTCGCAAGTATTTAATGTGTTGTTTTATCTAATTTATTACTAGAAGGTGTTATTGTAAGTCTAATGTGTTTTTTATCTATCTTGGTACAGGCAGGGGTAGTTGCAAGTTTTTAATGTGTGGTTGTATCTAACTTCGTACTGGCATGGGTTGTTGTAATTCCTTAATATGTAATTGTATTTAACCAGGAACAGCTGGGGTTGTTCGAAAGTCTACAAGGTGTTGCTGTCTCTAACCTGGCACTCGCAGGGGTTGTAGTAAGTCTTCAATATGTTGATGTATCTGACATGGTACTGTCAGAGGTTGTTGTAAGTCTTTAATGTGTTGTTGTATATAAATTGGTACTCGCATGTGTTGTTTAAGTGTTCAATGTGTTGTTGCATCTAACCTGGTACAGAAAATGGTTGTTGTAAGTCTTTAATGTGTTGTTGCATCTAAGCTGTTACAGGCATGGTTAATGTAATACTTTAATGTGTTGTTGTTGTAATTAACCTGATACTGGCAGATGTCGTTGTAAGTCTTTGATGTTTTGTGGTATCTAACCTGGTACTGGCAAGGGTTGTTGTAAGTTTTTAATTTGTTTTGTATCTAATCTCTTACTGGTCGAGGTTGTCCGGAGGACTTTAATGTGTTGTTGTATCTAACCCGGTACTGGCAAGGGTTGTTGTAAGTTTTTAAATTGTTTTGTATCTAATCTCTTACGGGTCTGGGTTGTTCGGAGGACTTTAATGTGTTGTTGTATCTAACCTTGTACTGGTGGGGATTTTTCGTAAGTCTTTAATGTGTGTTTGTATGTAACCTGGTACTGATAGGGTTTGTTTGTAAATCCTCAACGTGTTGATGTATCTAACATGGTTCTGGCAGAGGTTGTTGTAAGTGTTTAATGTGTTGTTGTATCTAATCTGGTACTGGCAGGGTTTTTTGTAAGTCTTCAATGTGTTATTATATCTAACATGGTCCTGTAAAGGGTTGTTGTAAGTCTTTCATGTTTTGTTGTATCTAACTTAGTATTGGCAGGGGTTGTTGTAAGTTTTTAGTGTGTTGTTGTATCTAACCTTGTACTGAAAGGGGTTGTTGTAAGTCTTCATGTGTTATTGTATTTAACCTGGAACTGCTGAGGTTGTTCGTAAGTCTTCAAGGTTTTGCTGTCTCTAACCTGGCACAGGCAAGGGTCAGTGTAATTCTTTAATGTGTTGTTGTATCTAGCCTGGTACTGGCAGATGTTCTTTGTAGGTCTTTAATGTGTTGTTGTATCTAACCTGGTACTGGCAGGGGTTGTTGTAAATCTTGAAATTGTTGTTGTATCTAACCTGGTACTGGCAGGTGTTGTTTAAGTGTTCAATGTGTTGTATGTAACCTGGTACTGTCAGGGGTTGTTCGAAAGTGTTGAATGAGTTGTTGTATCTAACTTAGTACTGAAAGGGGTTGTTGTAAGTCTTCAATTTGTTGTTGTATCTAACATGGTACTGGCAGAGGTTGTTGTAAGTCTTTAATGTGTTGTTGTTTCTAACCTGGTATTCGCAGTGTTTGTTTAAATCTTTAATGTTTAGTTTTATCTAACCTGGTACTGGCAGGAGTTGTTCTAACTCTTCAATGTGTTATTTTTAATGACCTGATACTGGCAGAGTTTTTGTAAATTTTTAATGTGTTGTTGTATCTAACCTGATAATGGCAGGGGTTGTTGTAAATCTTCAAATGTTGTTGTATCTAACCTGGTAGAGGCAGGGGTTAATGTAAGTCTATGATGTGTTGTTGTATCTAACTTGGTACTGGCTGGGGTTTTGAAATTCTTTAATATATTATTGTATCTAACATGGTAATGCCAGGCCTTGTTGTAAGTATTTATTGTGTTCTTGTATCTAACCTGGTACTTGCATGGGCTGTTCGTAAGTCTTTAATGTGTAGATGTATCTAATCTGGTACAGAAAGGGGTAGTTGTAATTATTTAATGTGTTGTTGTATTTAACCTGATAAAGGCAGGGTTAAAGTAAGTCTTTAATAATTTGTTGTTTTTAACCTCGTACTGGCAGGTGTTTTTGTCAATCTTGAAAGTGTTGTTGTGTCTAACCTGGTACTGGCACGGATTGTTCTAAGTATTTATTGTGTTGTCATACATAACCTGGTACTGGCAGGTATTGTTGTAAGTCTTGAATGTGTATTCTATGTAACCTGGTACTGGCAGTTGTTGTTCGTAGGTCTTCAATGTGTTGTTGTATCTTACCTGGTACTGGAAGAGTTTGTTTTAAGTCTTTAATGCCTTGTTGTGGCAATCCTGGTATTGGCACGTGTTGTTATAAGTCTTTAATGTTTTGTTGTATCTAACCAAGTATTCGCAGGTGTAGTTTAAGTCTTTACTGTGTTGTGTCTAACTTTGTAGTGGCAGGAGTTGTTGTAAATCTTCAAAGTGTTGTTGTATTTAACCTGGTATTGGCAGGGGTTGTTGTAAGTTTTAATGTGTTGTTGTATCTAACATGGTAATGGCAGAGATTTTTGTAAGTCTTTATTGTGTTATTGTATCTAATCGGGTACGCAAGGGATTGTTGTAAGTCTTCAATATGTTGTATCTAACTTGGTACTGGCAGGTGGTTTGAAAGTCTGTAATATGTTGTTGTGTCAAACCTGGTACTGGCAGAGGTTGTTGTAAGTTTTTAATGTGTTGTTGTATCTAATTTAGTACTAAAAGGGGTTGTTGTAAGTCTTTAATGTGTTGTTTTATCTATCCTGATACATGTACGGGTTGTTGTAAGTCATTAATGTGTTGGTGTATCTAATCTGGTACTGGCAGGGGTTGTAATTCTTTAATGTGTTGCTTTATCTAACTTGGTACAGGTAGGGCTTGTTATAGGTCTTTACTGTGTTATTTTATCTAACCTGGTAAAGGCAGTGGTTAATGTAAGTCTGTAATGTATTGTTGTATATAAACTGGTATAGACAGGTTTTGAAAGTCTAATATGTGGTTGTATCTAACATGGTAATGGCAGGGATTGATGTAAGTCTTTATTGTGTTGTTATTCCTAGCCTGATATATGCAGGTATTGTTTGTAAGTCTTCAATGTTTTTTTTATGTAACCTGTTAGTAGCAAGGTTGTTCATAAGTCTTCAATGTGTTGTTCTATCTAACGTGGTACTGGCAGGAGTTTTTGTAAGTCTTCAACGTTTTCTTGTTTCTAAACTTGTATTGGCAGGAGTTGTCGTAAATCTTGAAAGTGTTGTTGTATCTAATCTGGAATAAGCATGGGTTGTTGTAAGTATTTAATGTGCAGTTGTATCTTTTCTGGTAAAAGCAGGGGTTATTGTAAGTTTTTAATGTGTTGTTGTATCTAACCTAGTATTGAAAGAGGTTCTTGTAAGTCTTTAATGTTTTGTTGTAACCAACCTATTACATTCAGAGTTAATGTAAGTCTTTAATGTGTTTTTATATCTAACTTCGTAGTGGCAGGAGTTCTTGTAAGTTATTAATGTCTTCTTGTATCTAATGTGGTACTGAAAGGGGTTGTTGTAAGTCTTTAATGTGATGTTGTATCTAATCTGGTACTGAAAGGGTTGTTGTAAGTCTTTAATGTGTTGTTATATCTAACCTGGTATTGGCAGGGGTTGTTCGTAGGTCTTTAATGCCTTTTTGTGTCTAAGGTGTTACTGGCAGGTGTTGTTTAAGTCTTCAATGTGTTGTTGTATTTAACCTTGTACTGAGAGGGGTTGTTGTAAACCTGGAAACCGTTGTCGTATTTAACCTGGAACAGGCAGGGATTGTTGAAAGTCTTTAATGCGTTGTTGTATCTAAACTGGTTCTTGCAGGGGTTGTTCGTAAGTCTTCAAGGTGTTGCTGTATCTAACCTCGTACTGGCAGGTGTTGTTTGTAGGTCTTCAATGTCTTGTTGTATCTAATGTGGTACTGGCAGAAGTTGTTGTAAGTCTTTAATGTGTTGTTGTATCTAACCTATTACAGGCAGGGTTAATGTAAGTCTTTAATTTGTTGTTGTATCTAACCAGGTAATGGCAGGGGGTTGTTATAAGTTTTATTGTGTTGTTGTATCTAACCTGATACATGCAGGGATTGTTCGTAAGTCGTCCATGTGTTTTTTTATGTAACCTGGTACTGGTATGGGTTGTTCGTAAGTCATGTGTTGTTGTATCTAACCAGGTACTGGCAGGGGTTGTTGTAAGTTTTATTGTGTTGTTGTATCTAACCTGATACATGCAGGGTTAAGGTAAGTCTTTAATGTGTTGTTATATCTAACCAGGTACTGGCAGGGGGTTGTTGTAAGTCTTTAATATGTTGTTATATCTAACCAGGTACTGGCAGGGGTTGTTGTAAAATTTATTGTTTTGTTGTATCTAACCTGATACATGCAGGTATGGTTCAAAGTCATCAATGTGTTTTGTATGTAACCTGGTACTGGTAGTGGTTGTTCATAAGTCTTCAATGTGTTGTTTTATCTAACCTGGTACTGGCATGGATTGTTGTAAGTCTTTATTGTGTTGTATTTAATCTGGTACTGAAGGGGTTGTTGTAAGTCTTTAATGTGTTGTGTCTAACCTGGTACTGGCAGGTGTTTTCAAAGTCTTTAATATTTTGTTGTATGAAACCTGGTAATGGCAGTGGTTGTTGTAAGTATTTATGGTATTGTTGTACCTAACTTGGTACTGGCAGGTGTTGTTATAAGTCTTTAATGTGTTGTCGTATCTAACCTGGTATAGGCAGGGATTGTTGTAAGTTTTTAATGTGTTGTTGTTTCTGACCTTGTACTGAAAGGGGTTGTTGTAAGTTTAATGTTTGTTGTGTCAAACCTGATACATGTGGGGATTGTTTGTACGTCTTCAATGTGTTGTGTATCTAACCTGGTACTGGCATGGGTTGTTGTAAGTTTAATGTTTCTTTGTATCTAGCCTGATACATGCAGGGATTGTTCGTACGTCTTCATTGTTTTGTTGTGTCAAACCTGGTACTGGCAGGGGTTGTTCTTAAGTCTTCAATGTGTTGTTGTTTCTGACCTAGTACTGAAAGGGGTTGCTGTAAGTTTAATGTTTTGTTTTGTCAAACCTTATACATGCAGGGATTGTTCGTACGTCTTCAATGTGTTGTTGTGTCAAACCTGGTACTGGCAGGGGTTGTTCTTAAGTCTTCAATGTGTTGTTGTATCTAACCTGGTACTGGCAGGGGTTGCTGTACATCTTCAATGTGTTGTTGTTAATAACCTGGTACTGACAGGGTTGCTGCACGTTTTTTATGTGTTGTTATATCTAACTTGTTAATGACAGTTTTTTGTAAGTCTTGAATGTAATGTCGTATCTAACCCGGTACTTGCAGAGGTTTCTGTAAGTCATTATTGTCTTGTTTTTTCTAACCTGCTAGTAGCAGGTGTTGTTTAAGTCTCCACGGTGTTGTTGTATCTAACCTTGTTCTGGCAGGGATTGTTGTATATCTTGAAAGTGTTGTTGGATGTAACATGTTATTGGCAGGGGTTGTTGTAAGTCTTTAATGTGTTGTTGTATCTAATGTGGTGATGAAAGAGGTTGTTGTATGTCTTTGAGTTGTTGTATTTAATCTAGTACTGAAAGGTGTTGTTGTAAGTCTTTAATGTATGGTTGTATCCAATGTGGTACTGGCATTGGTTGTTGTAAGTTTTTAATGTGTTGTTGTATCTAACCAGTGTTGAAAGGTGTTGTTATAAGTTTTTAATGTGTTGTTGTATCTAACCTAGTATTAAAAGGGGTTGTTGAAAGTCTTTAAAGTTTTGTTGTAACCAACCTGTTACATGCAGGGTTAATGTAAGTCTTTAATGTGTTTTTATATTTAACTTCGTAGTGGCAGGAGTTCTTGTAAGTTATTAATGTCTTCTTGTATCTAATGTGGTACTGAAAGGGGTTGTTGTATGTCTTTAATGTGATGTTGTATCTAATCTGGTACTGAAAGAGGTTGTTGTACGTCTTTAATGTGTTGTTGTGTCTAATCTGGTACTAGCAGGGGTTGTTGTATGTCTTTAATGTGTTGTTTTATCTATCCTGATACATGTACGGGTTGTTGTAAGTCATTAATGTGTTGGTGTATCTAATCTGGTACTGGCAGGGGTTGTAATTCTTTAATGTGTTGCTTTATCTAACTTGGTACAGGTAGGGCTTGTTATAGGCCTTTACTGTGTTATTTTATCTAACCTGGTAAAGGCAGTGGTTAATGTAAGTCTGTAATGAGTTGTTGTATCTAATCTGGTACTGGCAGGGGTTGTTGTAATTCTTAATGTGTTGTTTTATCTAACTTGTTACAGGTAGGGCTTGTTGTAGGTCTTTAATGTGTTGTTGTATCTGACCTGGTAGAGATAGTGGTTAATGTAAGTCTTTAATGAGTTGTTGTATCTAATCTGGTACTGGCAGGGGTTGTTGTAATTCTTAATGTGTTGTTATATATAACCTAGTAAAGGCAGGGTTTTTGAAAGTCTTTAATGTGTGGTTGTATCTAACATGGTAATGACAGGGATTGATGTAAGTCGTTATTGGGTTGTTGTTCCTAGCCTGATATATGCAGGTATTGTTCGTAAGTCTTCAATGTTTTTTCTATGTAACCTGTTAGTGGCAAGAGTTGTTCCTAAGCCTTCAACGTGTTGTTCTATCTAACCTGGTACTGGCAGGAGTTTTTTTAAGTCTTGAACGTATTCTTGTTTCTAAACTTTTATTGGCAGGAGTTGTTGTAAATTTTGAAAACGTTGTTGTATCTAACCTGGTATAGGCAGGGGTTGTTTTAATTTTTTAATGTGTTGTTGTATCTAACCTAGTGTTTAAAGGGTTTTTTGTAAGTCTTTAATGTGTTATTGTATCTAATCTGATATTGGCAGGGGTTGTTGTAAGTCTGTAATGTGCGGTTGTATCTATTCTGGTATAGGCAGGAGTTGTTGTAAGTTTTTAATGTGATGTTGTATCTAACCTAGTATTGAAAGGGGTTGTTGTAAGTCATTAATGTTTTGTTATAACCGACCTGTTGCATGCAGAGTTAATGTAAGTCTTTAATGTGTTGTTGTATCTAACTTCATAGTGGCAGGAGTTCTTTTAAGTTTTTAATGTCTTCTTGTATCTAATGTGGTACTGAAAGTGGTTGATGTACGTCTTTAATGTGTTGTTGTGTCTAATCTGGTACTGGCAGGGGTTGTTGTAATTCTTTAATGTGCTGTTTTATCTAACCTGATACTGGCAGGAGTTTTTGTAAGTCTTCAACATGTTCTTGTTTCTAAACTTGTACTGGCAGGAGTTGTTGTAAATCTTGAAAATGTCGTTGTATCTAACCTGGTACTGGCAGGGGTTGTTGTAAGTCTTTAATGTGTTGTTGTATATAACCTGGTTATAGGCAGGTTTTGAAAGTCTTTAATATGTGGTTGTATCTAACATGGTAATGGCAGGGATTGATATAAGTCTTTATTGGGTTGTTGTTCCTAGCCTGATATATGCAGGTATTGTTCGTAAGTCTTCAATGTTTTTTTTTTATGTAACCTGTTAGTAGCAAGGGTTGTTCGTAAGTATTCAATGTGTTGTTCTATCTAACCTGGTACTGGCAGGAGTTTTGTAAGTCAACTACACGTTAGCGTCAAGACCTTTATTCATGGATGACAACGCTAGACCTCATCGCTCTAGGGCAGTAAAGGCTTATTTAGAGAATGAATCCGTCAACACTCTTCCTTGGCCAGCAAGAAGTCCAGATCTCAACCCTATAGAGCATCTGTGGGACCAATTGGGTAGGCGAATACAGTCTTTGGAGCCTCCTCCACAGTTAGAAGCTCACTTGCACCGA
>NW_013668169.1:154696-160862 GCF_000517525.1 Limulus polyphemus
GGGGGTGCTTAACTTTTTTCCAGGTGTATGTAATATTGCCAATGTATATATATAATATCTTAATTAAAAATTGTCTAAAGCCAATTTTTTATTCTCTAAGGAGGGAGTTGTAACGAATTTATTGTTAATATGAACGTTGTTTAGATTAAATTTGTATTTGAAAATATGCGTAACTTATAGTGTCAAATATGTATTGCATGTAACGAATTTGTTGTATATTTGTTTTAATGACAGCGTTTGTTGGAATTGAGTTTATATGTAAAAAAGTGCCCAGATTACCGTGTTAGTTGTGTATGGAGAAATTCCAGCCAATTCTCCAAGGTTGTAGAATATTCGTGAATGCCAGAATCGACAGTATATCCACTTCCGTAACCGGTTAGATATAGTTCAGTACTGTCCAAACCTTTCCAGTGCCTACAAAAGGCGACGAGCAAAAAAAAAAAAAAAAAAAAAGAAGAGAGAACTTATAAGTCTGCTAGGAACCTGCTATAAATGTGTACGCCATAAATCGGGATTTTGCTAACCCTTATCAACCGGCAAGTTTACAACACATGACCAGGAACAGTTATAAATTTCGAACGTCAGTGAATTCTCATCTGACGTTAATATCTTTCCGAAAATATTATTGAATTATCATCGGACATTAGTGGTTTTAGGAAAATATTATCTTACTTCGACGGTCCAACAATTCAGTGTCTGACAAATCTAGCTAGCTTCTCGGCAATTGTACGTACACCGACTCACAGTTAACTCGATGGATATCAAGGAGACTCTGGACTAGAAAGAAGATTCTATGTTGTTTGTAAGTTAATGAAATTGTTGTTTATAAAACTTTGTTTGTTGTAATTATTCGTAATAATTGTTGTTGTAAATTATACTGTTGTATATATATATTAAAACGTATTTGTGTGAAAAACGAAAATGATGTGTCAATCTTGTTGACAAATAGCATAAATTAACGAAAAAATCGGCTTTGGACTTTATGAAATTCTCAATACGTAACATTCATTATACATTGCAATTTACAAGATTAGTTTTGCATTTTTTACTGTGAACTGTGGGACCATGGATGAACGAATGAACAAAATATTTAATAAACTTTTATTTACACGAGAAAATACAGTCGGTACAAAAACAAACAATTATTCGTGACTTGAAGGTTGATTCATAATACAAATGCATAAAAACTCACACACAATAAAAAATGCAGGTCACAAAATCGATTATACCCATATTTCTCAAATACAAAACATATACCAAATATCTATGAAATTCATGATAAGCAGGTGATAATCTTTGTGAGAGATAACACACTGGACCACTTTCGTTTCTGGAAAAGGTCAAAGATCCCCCAAAATTTACTGAAACGAAGACTCAAATAGACCTTCTAGGAAGCTATTCAATATAACTCCATTTTACCATATATTAAAACTCTAAGTTGGAGAATTTACAGAATCCCACCCAATGTTTATACTACATACATATTTATCATAATACTTCAAAGTGTTCTTTTTATTTCCATTTCCTGACTTTCACCCTCAAAAACAAATGTTTGATTCTCGATAAACCATGCTGTTTGTCATTCTTGGATTTATTATTTGTGACATTAGTGTCTAAAAATAAAACTGATCTAGTTTAGAGAGCATGTTATAACAGTGAAAGCATTTTCATTTTTAGACTTTATACGCTATAATATTTGAACGTTTTATTAAGGATGCTAATTTCAAATAATCAGGATTCGAGTACTATATATATATATATATATTGTGACGACAGCGGAAGTCACGTGACGCTGCTGGCGCATGTGTGATTGAGTTTCTCGAATTATCAGTGAACTCCGCGTGTTTTCGAGACGCTTCTTTCTTAGTATATAAGCCTGGCAGAGAAAGGTAATGTTACCTAAGAACATAGTAGTAGGCAAGGCTAGTAGTAGAGAACAGTTGGCTGTGGTAGGACAGCATAACATTAATAATGTTGATAAACAGATACGACAAAGTAGGATAGACTGGGATTCTATGTTAGGAAATGTAGAATGAAAACATAAACAAACTTTGATAAACTTGTTAGAAGAGTATAGAGATATATTTTTAGGAGGAAAACGACTCCAATGGTTGTACAAATAAGGTTAAACACAAGATAGTGAATTTACAAAGTGGATATTGGCAAGTAGAGATAGAAGAGGAGGATAAAGCTAAAACTTCTTTTCTATTACCTTCAAGTAAATACCAGTTTAATAGAATGGCTTATGCAATGCCCCTTCAACATTCCAGAGGTTAATGGATGTTGTATTATCAGGCTTGCAAGATTCAGAATGCTTTTGTTATTTATATGATGTTATGATGTTCGCTGCAAGTTTTGGAGAACACTTAGAAAGGTTAAAACATGTATTCGATAGATTACAGAAGGCAAACTTAAAGCTTAAACCAAGTAAATGTCAGTTTTTAAAAATTGAGGTAGAATACTTATGTCTTTTGGTGACCGCAGATGGTGTAAAACCTTATGCTAAAAATTATGCAGTATCAAAAACAGTGAAAGATGTTCATGCGTATTTAGGATTTGTAGGATTTTATAGAAGATTTAAACCACATTTTGCAGTATTAGCAAAACCTCTAACTGAATTAAGTAAGAAAGAAAATTTCAGTAGACAGATAAAAGACAGCATTCGAAAACTAAGGGTGGTTTTATTAGAAGCACTGATTCTAAGTTACCCAGATTTCAGTAAAGAATTTATCTTAAGCACAGATGCTTTAGGTTTCGCTATAGGTGCAATATTATCACAGTTAGATGAAAATGGAAAAGAACACCCTATAGCTTATCAGAGTAGACAGTTAGGAAAAGCTGAAGTACATTATTCAGTTACAGAACAAGAATGCTTAGCTGCAGTACAGGGAATTAAAACTTTCCCTTGTTATATATATGGTAGAAAGTTTAGCATTATCACAGGTCATGCACCATTAAAATGGTAATGACATCAAAAGACCCCTCATCTAGATTATCCAGATGGTCATTATTACTACAAGATTATGAATTTGAAATAATACATAGACCAGGTAAAAAACATTCTAATGTTGATGCTCTAAGTATAATTAGAGTAGGAAACACCGAAACTGTAATTAATCAGATAACAGAAGTACAAACTGAACATAAAAACGAATGAGAAGTACTTTGGGATTTAGATCATGTGATTAGTGAGCAAAAGAAAGATCCAATGATAAATGCCTTATGAAACAAAGTAACGCAAGAAAATGATACAGAATACATATTAAATTCAGATATCTTAAGTAAAAAGGTTAAAGATAAGAGATCCTTAGATATAGTTGTACCATTTAACTTGAAAACAAAAGTCATGAAAACATATCATGACACACCTTTTGCAGCACACTTAACTTTTGCTAAAGCATACAGTAGAATAAGCAGGAGGTTATTTTGGTCAAATACGAGGAAAGACATTAAAGATTACTGTGAATCGTGTATAGAATGTCAAAACGAAAAAAGTCCACATTTAAGGAACGCTCCCTTACAGAGAATGCCAAACTTAATGATACCTTTTCAGCTGGTAGTTATGGACATATTAGGGCCATTGCCTACGTCCTATACAGGAAACAGACTATACAGTCGCAGACTACTTAACCAGGTTTCCTGGGGCTATATGCTTACAGGATCAGAAAGCAGAAACAATAGCCAAAGCTTTTGTAAACGACATAATAGCTAGACATGGTATACCCCAATATTTATTATCAGACAGAGGTAGTAACTTCATTTCTAAGTTAATGAAGGAGGTTTGTGAATTATTAGGTATGAATAAAATCGAAACTACAGCTTATCATCCAGCTGCTAATGGTTTAGTGGAGATATTTAATAGAACCTTATTAGATATGATCCCTCAATACTGTGAGAAATATCAGAAAACTTGGGATGAGCAGGTTCCCTTGTTATTGTTAGCATATAAAATTGCTGAAAATGAGTCTACTCAGGAAAGTCCATTTTTTCTATTCATGATAGAAACGTTATGTTACCTATGCAGGAGATATTAGCTCCTTAGAAACTAATCATGCAATAGCTTATGACTATAAAGCAGAATTACTACAGAGAATGCAGTTAGCATTTGAATTAGCTAACGAACATTTAACTAAAACTACTGAAGGTAGAAAAAGACAAGTATATAAAAAGGCATAGGTTAGCGATATAAAATTAGGGGATAAAGTAGTTAAGAAAGGAAATACTAAAATGTTAGCAAAGTTATGGAAAGGTCCTTTTAGAGTTCTAGAACAGACTAATCCAATTAATTTTGAAATTCAATAAATCTATGGAAAAGGTAAACAGTTAGTACGTGTGAACAGGTTAAAAAAGTAAAGGGTTATAAGCCTTATCAGTATGAGTGTGTGGAAGATAAAACTAAAAAATTAGAACAAGATAAAAGTATTCGTGAAGAAGCTGATAACTTAAGTGAGTTTGATTCATCTTTTTATGATGAAGAGGAAATAATAGAACCAGAACCAGTAATACTAGAAGCAGAAAGATATGATAATATTGCACTAAGTGATGAAGTAAGAACAACAGAAGATACCCTAGTTAGTAGTGGTAGCAATGAAGGTAGTGCCCAAACAACTGAGGATAATATCCCTGGTACCCCAGTGACAACACAAGCTGATATAGTGACCCATGACTAACCTTAGATCACGTAGGTCTATATCAACTCAACCGGAAGTAACTCATACAAAACAAAGGAAACGAGTATGATTCAATCCTCATGTAGTTGTACACAAACCTAAAAGTAATGTAAATACAGTTAATATTGTATCTTACGAAGCCAGTGTTATTAGTGCTTTTAATACCATGATAGGTTATTTACAAAGTTGTAAATAATCAAAGTAGAATAAGATATATACCTGTATTTGATGTATGTTATGTTTATATATATACTATATAAGTATTATAATTAATCGTATTATTAGTAGATATATCTCTAGGTTTACCATGACTCTTATATTGTTGCTGAAGAAGGTTGGTACCAGACAGAATGTGGGTATTGTTTCAGTAGAAAGCAAGGCAGGTGTAACTTTTATTGAAGAGGATAATTTCATATTATCCGGAGATAAATGGATAATTGTGGAAGATGTACAGATTTCCACAGTATGTTAGGTTACTGATAAGATTAGAAGAGTTGGTAATGTTTGAGAAGTCATCAAATGTGGATACTCATGTCAGTTTTGATACAAATGGTTCATAGAATGTGACATTATATCACACGAGAAATCAAGGGACAGCTATCTTACAGTTAGCTAGGATTGTTTGTTTGTTTGTAATTAAGCACAAAGCTACACAATGGGCTACTGTGCTCTGCCCACCATGGATATCATAAACCTGGTTTCTAGTATTGTAAGTCTGCAGACATACCACTGTGCTACTGGGGGGCAAATTTAATTGTATCACAAATGTAAGCATTGGCTGATAAAGAGAGATGGAGACAATAGGTTGGGGGGTAAATTTTGTTATTAGTAACAACATTTTTCTAAGGAGGGAGGAGTGAAGCAATTTAATATTTTTGAGGAAATTTTACAATTTTTTCAGGATTTTTGTTCATTGAAAAGAGTTTAAGAATAAAGTTATAACAGTTTTTTTAGTTTAAGAGAATATATACATGTAGAAAAGGCGTAAATGGGACGCCTGTATTGTGAAATGAGGCCGAGAAGTGGCAAATCAAACTAAAGCTTAGCAGCTTTTATGGCAGCAATACAAGAACAGCAAAAGAAACAAGAAGAGAGACAAAACAGTGGAAAGAAAACATACAACAATGGCAGCTGGAACAGCAAAATAAACAAGATAAATTACAGCAATTGTTAAAGGAAAAAGAAAAGAACAAGAAGAGCAAGAAAAGAAACAAGAAGAGAGAAAACAGCAGTAGAAAGAAAACCTGCAACAGTGGCAGCTCGAACAGCAAAATAAGCAAGAGAGATTATAGCAGTTGTTGGAAGAAAAGAAACAAGAAAAGAGATAACAGCAGTTGTGGAGGAAAAAGAAAAGAAACAAGAAGAACGAGAAAAGAAACAAGAAGAGAGACAACAACAGTGGCAAGAAAGCCTGCAACAGTGGCAGCTCGAACAACAAAATAAACAAGAGAGATTACAGCAGTTGTTGGAGGAAAAAGAAAAGAAACAAGAAGAAC
>NW_013668169.1:161750-163360 GCF_000517525.1 Limulus polyphemus
TATCCACAAAGGTTGTTGGAACTGTGAAGAGATATGACATATTAGGAGCCAGTTTAAGAAGAATACTACCAATAAGTCAGCTTCGGGAAACCAGTAGTGGTTGGTGTTGAGGGATGCCCACCAACCTCCATTGTGAAAGTCCCAACAGCTAAGTGTAAAATGGCAAGCACACATAGTACCTACATGACAGGGAAGTTGAATGGCCAAGGGTGCAACTTTGTCATAGATTCTGCATCTCAGCAAACCCTTGTGAGCATCAAGGTGCTGGATAACAAAGGAATACCAGAAGCTGTACAGAAGCTCTGTGGTGTGACAGGACAACCTGAAAGGTTGTGGGGACCAGTGTGGATAACTATTGAGCTCATGGGCATGAAGAACAGACATAAAGTATACTTGGCTGACATTGAAGACCACTGCATATTAGAATTGGACTATCTACTACCAAGGAAGTTTGTAATTGATTTTGATAAAATGACGATTGGAAACAACAGAGGCCAGATTCCAGTAAGTGTTGCTACATCCGTTGATCTGCATGTCACAGCACTTAAGTCAACAACAATACACTCTATGTCAGAGAAGTTAATTGGGGTAGAATCCCAATGCTTGTGGAATCAGGCCATCCAGGCCAATGGATTGGAAGATTGGAAGGTCACTTGTGGCAGGTTATCAAGTAGTACCTATAACAGTGGCCAATCTCTCTAAATGTGAGCAGACACTAAAGGAAGGGGCATTGTTGGGTGTGTGCCAGGAGGTAGAACCAGTCAATGTTAAAGCAAGAAATACAACTGTAAACAAAGGACATACACTTCCAGAACATTTAACTGACCTCTATAAGAAGAGCATAGTCCACTTGGCATCATCACAGGCTCTTCAGGTAAAAGAACTTTTGGCAAATTATGCAGATGTCTTTTCGAAAGGAGATCATGACCCCGGCTGCACAAACCTTGTAGAGAACAGAATAAACACAGGTAATCACCGTCCAATAAAGATCCCTCTGAGGAGAATAGCTCCACCAAAGCGACAAGAGATAGAAAAGGTCATGGATGGTCTAATTAAGGAAGGGATAGTCGAGAAATCAGATAGTCCCTGGTCAGCTCCCGTCGTGTTAGTCCAGAAGAAGGATGAGATCCAACGTTGCTGTGTGATCTTCAGGGCTGTTAACAGTATAACCAAAAAAGACTCATACCCACTGCCAAGAATTGATGATACTCTTGATGCCCTAAGTGGAGCCAGGTGGGTTTCAACTCTAGACTTAAAGTCAGGTTTCCATCAAGTAAAAATGGCTGAAGCAGATAGACCTAAGACAGCATTTAGTTATGGCCAAGGTCTCTGGCAATACCGAGTGATGCCATTCGGGCTTAGTAATGCTCCAGCAACATTTGAGAGGCTGATGGAAAGAGTATTGGAAGGCCTACAATGGAGTTAGCCCTAGTGTACCTGGACGATGTCATTGTATTTGCAACAACTTTTGATGAGGAAATGTCCCGGCTAGAGGAAGTATTCAAGTGTTTGAAAGCAGCAAACCTTAAACTCCATCCCAAGAAATGCCACTTGTTCCAGAAAGAGGTGCTTTACTTAAGTCACATTGTAAGTGAGTATGGTGTGCAAAC
>NW_013668169.1:163972-177898 GCF_000517525.1 Limulus polyphemus
AGACTTATACCCACTGCCAAGAATTGATTATACTCTCGATGCCCTAAGTGGAGCCAGGTGGCTTTCAACTCTAGACTTAAAGTCAGGTTTCCATCAAGTAAAAATGGCTGAAGCAGATAGACCTAAGACAGCATTTAGTTATGGCCAAGGTCTCTGGCAATACCGAGTGATGCCATTCGGGCTTAGTAATGCTCCAGCAACATTTGAGAGGCTGATGGAAAGAGTATTGGAAGGCCTACAATGGAGGATAGCCCTGGAGTACCTGGATGATGTCATTGTATTTGCAACAACTTTTGATGAGGAAATGTCCCGGCTAGAGGAAGTATTCAAGCGTTTGAAAGCAGCCAACCTCGAACTCCATCCTAAGAAATGCCACTTGTTCCAGAAAGAGGTGCTTTACTTAGGTCACATTGTAAGTGAGCATGGTGTGCAAACTGATCCTGATAAGGTGAAAGCAGTGTGTGATTGGCCAACACCAGACAATGTGGGAGAGTTAAGAAGTTTCTTGGGACTCTGTACCTATTACCTGAAGTTTGTGAAGGACTTTGTAACTATAGCTGCGCCAGTTCATGATTTGACAAAAAAAGGCCAGAAGTTTGAATGGACAGTTTCTTGCCAGCATTCTTTCAAGACAGTGAAGGAAAAACTGGCCTTCACTCCACTTTTAAAGCTTCCAGATCCCTCACTGCCGTACATACTGGATTGTGATGCTAGTAATGTCGGAATTGGAGGAGTGTTGTCTCAGAAAGTGGGCAAAAACGAATATGTGGTGGCCTACGTCAGTAGGATTTTGAGTAGACCAGAGAGGAACTACTGTGTAAAATGGAGGGAACTTCTTGCTGTAGTAAAGAGTAAAGAGTTAAAGCAGAACAGGAGAAAGACCAAGATTTGAAGCCAGTAATTTATTTTTTACAAGCAATTGTTTTGGAAAGTATAGCACACAAACGCTACCCAACTGCTCCACCTGATGTCTTCAAGCTGTTGCTGAGGGATCAGTTTGTAGACATCTTCGAAAGTCCACGACTGAAGATACAAGTAAAGCAAGCACATCCAGTCTAGCACAGAGGTACCAAGGTTGGTACAGTCATCAGGATTGTAGGGCAGAAAAAGACAGCTTTCAGAGAGGTGTAAGGGACTTTGTTGGTACTGTAACAAACCTGGGTACAAGATAACTCAGTTCCATCAACTTCAACACAGCAAAGGCAGGAAAGGCTGTTACCCAGAAAGGTAACTGTGATGAGCAAAGACATATGAGGATCCAGTGTAAAAAGAATACTACCAATAAGTTAGCTTCAAAAAACCAGTAATGGTTGATGCTGAGGGACGCCCACCAACCCCATTGTGAAAGTCCCAAAAGCTAAGTGTAAAATATCAAGCACATATAGTGTCTACATGACAGGAAAGCTGGATGGCAAAAGGTACAACTTTGTAATAGATTCTGCATCTCAGCAAACCCTTGTGAGTATCAAGGTTCTGCAACACAAAGGAGTACCAGAAGCCATACAGAAGCTCTGTGGTGTGAGAGGACATTATGCAAGGTTGTGGGGACCAGTGTGGGTAACTATTGAGCTCATCAGAATGAAGAACAGACAGAAAGTATACTTGACTGACTTTGAAGACTAATGCATATTAGGGTTGGACTACTTACTATCGAGGAAGTGTGTAAATAATTTTGATAAAATGACATTTGGGAACAACAAAGGCCAAATTACAGTAAGTGTTAAAAGAGAGGTTGAACTAACCAGGTGTCATCAAGCTGAAGTCAAAGTGACTGAAGGAGTTGATGATAGTGAAATGGAACCAGGTATAGATATTAAATCAGAGCAGGAGAAAGATCAAGATTTGAAGCCAATAATTGATTTTCCAGAAGCAAGTGTTTTGTGCCCTGCTTGGGAGAAGGTGTCTAATATAAGCCCCGTGACAAAAAACTACTGGGCACAATGGGACCAGTTGAAGCTTGAAGATGGTATTCTTCTCCGGAGATGGGAAAATGCAGATGAGAAAGTAACGACTTGGCAAACGGTTATACCAAGAAAGTTACGGGAAGTTGTGCTGCGTCAATCCCATGATACTTTAACAGGAGGACATCTCAGAGTTAAGAAAACATTGAGTCACCTAAGACAGAGATTTTACTGGATAGGTATGAGGTAAGACATGGAAGAATGGTGCAGAACATGCAGTACATGTTGTGCTAAAAGAGGACCCAAGCATAAGAGACGTGCTCCAATAAAGTTATATCAAGCTGGTGCACCAATAGAAAGAGTAGCCATTGACATTGCTGGTCCTTTGCCTCAAACTCGTGCTGGAAACAAGTACATTTGTGTGGTGATGAATTATGTCACCTAGTGGCCTGAGGCATATGCAATACCAAATCAGGAAGCTACAACTGTAGCTTCGGCTATTAGTGATTTCTTCTTCAGATTTGGTATGCCATACGAACTGCATTCAGATCAAGGCCTTAACTTTGAATCAGCTGTGTTCCAAGAATGCTTCAAGTTGTTTGGCATCCGAAAAACCAGGACAACGCCATTTCACCCACAGTCTGAAGGGATGGTAGAAAAGTATAACTGGACACTGGGACAGCAATTGGCAAAGTTTTGTAATAGCCACCAAGATGACTGGGATGTCTTACTCCCTCCACTGTTGATGGCCTATAGAATAGCAGAGCATGAAGCCACTGGATACACTCCAGCAAAGCTGAAAATGTGCTAGGGTTCGTGAAAGTGTTATTTGAAAGGATGGATGAGATTCATCATCAAGTGTGTTCTATCTTAAAAACGTCAGCTGAGTACATGAAGCTACATTATGATAATAAATCTACCGAAGTCAGCTTTGTATCAGGAGACAAGGTGTGGTTGTATAATCCCAGGAAGACCAAAGAGAAGTCTTCTTAGTTATCTTCTCTATTCAACATGGCTTCAAAATGTCTAATTTTTGATCATTGCTGACATTTTTGTAAATAAACTAAATGTAAATAGTCTTTTAGTAGAGTCATCTTCCTTTGTTTAACTTGCTTCTACCTTGCATGGATGATTTTTTTCTTTTTGAGACTTTCTTCCTCAATGTAATCATGAGCTATCAGCTACTCTCGATCTTCTGATTTTGTTAGTCAGGATAAATGTTTTCACTAATATAGTCTATATTACCATATGACTCTTATGTTTTTAACACATTGCTAATCAAGCTTTATGACAAGGTAATTCTTCCCATCCTTTCTACCTGACCAAAAGAGCTTATTCCCATTATTATTTCACTTTGCAGGATTTCACCCACACATTCCCATCATTATTTCTCTTTGCAGGATTTCACCCACACTAGTCCATTTCCAGGAGAAGTATGCCAGCAGGAAATGATCAGGTATTTATTATTTTAACATTCTTATGGTACTCATTCCTTTTGATGTAACCATCAGTTAATGTACATACTCCTGCCTTGCCTCACTCATATATTGATGTAACCATCAGTTAATGTACATACTCCTGCCTTGCCTTCCTCATCTATTGATGTGACCATCAGTTAATGTACATACTCCTAACTTTCTTCTCTCATCTATTGATGTGATCATCAGTTAATGTACATACTCCTCACTTTCCATTCTCATCTATTGATGTAACCGTCAGTTAATGTACACACTCCTGCCTTGCTTCCCTCACCTACTTCTCAGTTGACATCAGCTACTTCTTTTTACCCTCCCTTGTGGCCCAAAGTAGACATATGCATTTATTCTCATTTGTTTTGGATATGATTCCCTTCTGGACTGTTGTGGATCATCTTGGAAATGTTAAGGAAATTTAAACTTTTGTTGTTATGGTTCACCAAGTTTTATTTTTATATCTTTGTAGTTCTGTAGGGATCATATTTTAGACATGTTATAGGCCTGCCTCAACTTACCTACTCCCAGAGACATCTGATTTTAATAGTGAAAAGTTGAGGCTGTTATGAAAGATGCTATATCAAGGGCCCCCAGTGGCACAGCGGCATGTCTGCAGACTTACAACGTTAGAAACCGGGTGGGCAGAGCACAGATAGCCCTTGTGTAGCTTTGTGCATAATTAAAAACAAACAAAGGAACAAATCTATGTCAAGGCCACTGTATAACATTGGGGTGAGTGGGTGGGGATAGTTTACTGCCTTTACCCTTGGCTAGGCTCCATACATCTTTCTTGCAAGCCTTACATCTTTAATGATTCCAAGCTTCTAGACATAGTCCAATATGGAACTTGAGTTTAATCCTGCATTTTTCTGCAATTTCTTCCTTTGAACTCTTAAGTGGCTTGTTCATCATGCCATCTCTCTCCCTAATCATATCTTCATCTGGTATTTGCATCAAACATAAGATGATCTAAAATCTGTGCCCTTGATGCTTGATATACATTATTTTTGAAAAATCTTTATTTATATTGAGCCTTTCTGCTTAGGACATAGGCTGTATTTTTGACTTTAATATATTTGGTGTTATCATTGCCGTGTCTTAGAGCTGTTGAGACAATCCTCTGGTCTTTTCAGTGTTTTCTCAATCCTACTTATTACTCTGATTTTGTAAGTTGGTTGGCATTTTTAGGTGTGGATGTAGTGGACTTTAGACCCAAGAACATTTCTAGTCATTAGCTGTTAGTGGTCTCTCCTCTGTCTCTTCTTCAACAATTTACCATTCTAGTTATAGAGCAATACATTGTGCTTTTACTCCAACTATCTGTTGCATCATCATCTGTTTGTACACCTGAGAATGTACATGGCTCTCCAGTTATGTATATACTGCCAGACCTCCCTTTCTTTAATGTTAACTAAAGGACACCTAAGGCCAATGAGTTGACCTGCTGAGAAGAATGTCTAATGAAAATGGTCTAATCCACTTGATTCTCACATGGCTATAGCCCAATCCAATATATCGTCTTTCACTCTGGTTATTGAATCTATTCAAACTCTTATCGATTACATCTTCTAACTGTCATGGTCTAGCTTGTTACCTTTCTTCTAATTCTCATGATATAGCTTGTTACCTGCCATCTAACTGTCATGGTATAGCTCATTACCTTCCTTCTAACTCTCATGATATAGCTTGTTACCTGCCATCTAACTGTCATGGTCTAGCTTGTTACCTTCATTCTAACTGCCTTGATCTAGCTTGATACCTTCCTTCTAACTGTCATGGTCAAACTTGTTACCTACCTTCTAACTTTTATGGTCTAGCTTGCTACTTTCCTTCTAACTGTCATGGTCTAGCTTGTTACTTTAGTAGGATAGTGTACAACTGTGTAAAATAACTGGTGTTCTGTATTATATCATAGACATTCAGAACTGTAGTTATATTTTTGTTGACAGAAAGAGAGGTGTGATAAAGCAAGTAGGATAGTGTACAACTGTGTAAGTTAACTGTTGTTCGGTATTATATCGTAGACATTCAGAGCCATAGTGTTATGACAGCGGAAGTCACGTAACGCTGCAGGTGCATTGGCGCTGGTGGCGTGTGTGAGGATTTTCTGGAATGATCATGAATTTGCTAGTGCATATAGACGCCCTCTTCTTTAGTATATAAGCCTGGCACATAAGCCAGTGTTAGAGAGATAATTAAAGAAACGAACAATAGTGACAGTAAGTAAAGTGTGTGAATCACTGTGATTTATAACGTGTATTATAAAAGTTGTTAAGTTTTAAGTGACGAGAAACGTACTGACTGTGGAATTACTGTGTACTAAAAGTTTGTATCGAGGAAGAAAAACTGGTTTAATGAAGAAAGGACTTGTATCGCTGAAGTTCCTCAGAAAGAATTTAAACCGGAAATTAATAAACAAGCAGATATGTAACAATAGTTATATGTTTTTTGACAGAATAAGAGGTGTGGTAAAGCAAGTAGGATAGTGTAGAACTGTGTAACTTAACTGATGTTCTGTATTATATCGTAGACAATTCAGAACTATAGTTATATGTTTGTTGATAGAATAAGCGTATCTCAATAAGGAAAGTTTTTAGATGTCATAAGTCTAAAAATAATTATTTAATGAAATGCAGACTTAGAGCTCAGTTCAGAATAGGAAGATTCATAATGAGTTAGAAAGTTAATATTTCTATTATTTAAACAGTTAACTTACTGTTCAATAATTCAAATTATCAATGAGTTATATGTTTCCATTTGATAGACAGCAGCAAATTTTCTGGTGGATTTAGAGACTATTTTTCAAGCATCCAATGAATAATTAATTTTTATTTGTCAGCACATTAAAGTCATTCGAGAAAACACTATACACAAGAAAGATAAAGAGAACAATAAAAATGGAATGTATGAAAAATGTGTTTGGGATTCTAGCTGGTTTTTACACTTTAAGGTTCCAGTTTCATACAAATAATTTCAATTCATTTAGTCCTGGAATTTTGGTTACAATCTTATATCACTTGCCAAGTTTTTTCCTTCTACTATTATTTAGTCCCCTGGAGGAACAATGGTTATTCTTTAGATTTACAATGTTGAAATCAGAAGTTAGATTCCTCTCGGTGGACTTAGCAGATAGACTGATGCAGCTTTGATATGAAAAAACACACATGATATTATTTAATTTTTTCGTGTTATACTTGCAAACATTTTTATTTTTTTATATACTTTTTCAGTACTTTATTGCATGAAATTATTTTTATTTGCATTTGTTTCTGATTATTGGAGCTACTAAAAGTGCTACTGCAAAGCTAACTGAAATACCTTGACCACCACTGATTGAAAAATTTATGGAAACTTTATTACAAGACACTTTGATTATATCAAGTTCAAATATCTCAAAAAAATTTGAAATTTTTCTAGTTATACATATGTGTTTGAAATTTTATTAGAATACTTGTAATGAATTAACAATGCATTGCACAAATTTAATCAGCTGTAATGGGAATTCTCAAAATTCTTTGTTGGGCATCATTTTGAAAACATTATAAGTGATAGCAGATTAGTGTACAAAATTAAAATATCTTTTACCATAATATATTTCTGACACGGTATCTTACCTCTTCTCATCTAATAAGGCTTTTCTCGTTCATTGCTGCCCTGTATATGCACAAATGTTTACACTCAACACTAGTCTTCAAACTTCCATCCACTCCATATTTCAATGTGGTTCATCTTAATTATATCATGCAAATAATTATGACAGCTCTTATGGTCCAGCTTGTTCCGTCTTTAATGTAAATCTCAATCTCCACTTCGAGATTATGCAAAAAAGAAGCACCAGAAGTGGGTTGGGAGGGGTAAGTATCTATCGGAAATATATTTTCAGTGTAGGAAGATGCTAACTTCTGATACGATATCTTACCTCTATAAAATATAACAGCTAGAATCCCAAACTGACTTGGTGGAGGGACCCTTCGGAGAGTGTACAAAGAATGTCTATAGAGAGTGACTTTTCTTGTTAGAGGAACACATTCTTGGAATACCGTTCCACATCTGAACCAGGTGTACTCTTTACCCATCATGAAAGTATGTGTAGTTAAAATGGGTGGAAAAAAAGAGGGGCAGATCCTTGATTGTAGATATGTTGGCTGGTCTAGCTTCTTTACCATGGTAGAGTGAATGTACTCAATAAACACAACATATCTAGACTGGTCCACCTCTTTTCTATACCAGATTTCCTGGAAATCAACTTGCAGAAGATAATATGATGAGGGTTCCCCAGCTGACTAGTGTATTCTTTGGCTAGTCCAAATCCTTCCAAAATAGTACACACTTCTTCACACAGATAAGTTATCTTCCCTGTGTATCTACCTAGTAGATTTACATTCCACTAGCCTTTAGGCTACTCCCACTTAAATTTACGATATTTCTTGTGATTTGCACTACTTTATAATGACGTTATTATGCAGCAAAAGCTTCCCACTAATATCAGGTTGACATCACCTACCTGTACATTATCTCTCTATACTTTTGTACTCACGAAACTGCATTAACTTCCTTATAATTCCATTTTTCAGATATGTTTTCAAAATTTACAAGTTTCTAAACTATCAAGATTTGCTTGGTTTTTGAACTTATATTTTTTCCAACTATGATCTCAGAAGTTCATGTTACAACTTCTCAATCCATTATAGGTGAAGAATTTCCTCACAATTGTCAAGTTTCAACTGTGGCTACAACAGGCATGTTAAGTGTGGATGATTCAACAGCCGTTGTTCATATAGTAGTGGGTTCCCTTATGTGGCTGTTGAAGGCATGTTAAGTGTGGAAGATGTGACAGTGATTGTTCAAACGGTAATGGGTTCTCTTATGTGGTTGCTGGAGGCATGCTAAGTGTGGATGATGTGACAGCAATTTTCCATATGGTGGCGGGCTCCCTTATGCAGCTGGTAACCTCAGCTCTCGTCGATATGACTAGTTTCCTTTCCCCGTGTTTCATCATTTATTCTGATCTCCTACTTATGCTTTGGGAACATCACATCCTTTGGAGGACAGTTGTCAACCTTCCCCTGATTATCAGAACCTAGTTCTCAGGTATCTTCTATTTTGGCTCTTTCCCCCTTTCTTATGACATTTCTCGATCTGTTTTCCATAATCCTGATGCATTCCTTGTTTTATTACCCCATCTCATGATATTTATGTGCACAACGATTTCTTTTTTAGACCAACTACATTTCCAGGACCATATGCCTTGTCCTCCTTGCCTTACTAATTCCTTCATTTTGTGCTTTAGTCATTCTGACTTTCACTATCTAGATTCACAAACTATGGAATCTCTTTTGCCACATTTCCCTGTCTTTGCCTGATCCTTCTTTCCATGCCTTGTTATGTTGCTTCCCTTCATCTCATGTCAAAGCATTTCATCGAGCCCTTGATTCCTTTTAAGATGATTCTCATTCCCTCCTTTTTTCTACTATAGTTCCTTCTACATCTTCTGCCCTCTCTTTACTCACTTGGCTCATTTGTTGTTGGGACTTGCTGGGTAGAGACACTCTCCTGGGTTCATATCATCTCTTTCTTCTTGAAGGATCTTTGCCTCACTTCATTTCTATACCTGCAGGTTTTGATGGGTGTTCCTGATACTATTGAATATAGAGTGGAGGCTGTATATCACCAATCTTCTCCTAGCCTACTGGTTTCATGGTTTTTTCAAACCCACCATTCTACCACAGTACTTGGATCTGTTTCCGATATTCCCCTGGCTCTCATTTCTCAATTCCACACTTCTACCCATCTAGCTTATTCCTGTTCCACTTCTGTTTGACGTCTGTTTCACTAGTCTCCTCGGTGAATACATCCAGGAATTAATCTCCATGAGGGCTTGTCTGTTGTTGTTTTCACATTTTTATTCCTAGATATCAGGCGACAATGGTTATACATTGTTCTTACACACAGGTTTTCACTTCAATTCTCTTCTCCCCCCTTCCACTCTGCCCTCAACCTGTTCAATTTCCTCCTCCATCAAACCTCATCTATCTTCTTCAACTAAGGAAGTAATTTCAGATTTAATGCATAAATAAGCTGTGATGTAGGTTAACGACCCTTCTCAGGGTTTGCTCTCATTTCTTGGTTCCCAAAATGACTGGGGAATGACTTTCATCATCTACCTCTCCTCTCTTAATCACTTCATTATTGTCCCACTTTTTGTACAGAAAATTGCTTTTCCCGTTGTTGAGCTTTTTCTTCTGGTCAATGGATGACAAGGGTAGATGTATAAATGCATTTTTCCCTATTCCCATTCCATAGAAATCCATGTGTTGCCTTTGTTTTGTCCATCAAGGCCACATTTTCATGTTTTGGGCACTGCATCGGCCTTCTATATTTTCAGTCACATGGTCAGGTATTTTGCTCCACATCTCCATCAACTAGACCTGTGGTTCCAATATCACATGGACGACTGGCTTCTCCTGTTATACTTACAGGACTAGTCATTCAATGATACATCCTCTGCTCTGAAGGAGGCAGCCCACCTCGGGTGTATTTAGGTACTTATGACCATTTGCGTCGTCACTGATGAAGTTTCACAAGTACAACAGATAGAAGGAGATAATGCACATGGAGATAGTGTTACTCTCCCATTGGAGGAGGGTTTTTCTGCACAATAACATCATCATTATGAAATAGCTCGAATAACGAGAAATCTCGTGAGTTTGGATGGGAGTTGCCTAGAGTCTAGTGACATGCAAGTCTTTAAGGCGGATGCACAGAGAAGATAGGTTCTGCGAAATTGCAGTCGAGATGGCAAGGTACATCAACATTATAGAGCTTCTTGACATATGGTGTGATTCGGATTATTTCCTACTTTTTTACGAGACAAGTTGGTCTTGATATATTCTGGCATTTGAACTGCTGTCTCGTACATTATTAAACAAGATGGCACCCATTCACTTTCACCTTGTTTTAGAATGTTAAAAGTCCTGTTCTGAGCCCAATCATTTCAAACACACTTAGTGACGAACCATATTCAGGTGCTTTGAATCTTGTAACAGATTGATTATCTCATCCTGAAAAGATTCTTCCCATAGTGTGTTCCCTCAGTTCCCAAGTGTGCCAGTGGTACTCCTCATCTTGACACATTTGCTACCCATCCCAATAACAAACTTCCAATTTTTTGTTCCCCAGTACTACATCCTTTGGTTTGTTGGTAGACACCTTCAGTTAGGATTGGATGAATCTTTACCTGTATGCCTACCTGTCTTCTTCCCAGGGTTTTATGAATCATCCAGTCAACTTGAAGTGCATCCTTCTGAATACACTTTTCTTGACAGTTCAAACTTAGTATCCAGTCATTAACCTCCTTCTGGCAGTATCTCTGTTAACACTTCCTCTTTTCCAATCCCTCCTGTGTCAACTGCAGATGCCTATCACAATCCCACAATCGCTACAGCATAGCTTTACACGAGGTTTTTGTCCGAATCCTTGTGAGACAGTCTGGACTACCTCAATGTGTAGCTTCCATCCTTTCCCATTCCATAGATCCATATTCCCTCATGTTATATCAGAGAAAATTATAACTGGCTGGGGAAACTGTAGATGCCTATCACAATCCCACAATTGCTACAGCATAGCTTTACACGAGGTTTTTGTCCGAATCCTTGTGAGACAGTCTGGACTACCTCAATGTGTAGCTTCCATCCTTTCCCATTCCATAGATCCATATTCCCTCATGTTATATCAGAGAAAATTATAACTGGCTGGGGAAACCCCACCCTACAAAATTATTTTGGTTAATTTTCATAAATACTTCTTTTGGAAAGGATTTGGACGATCCAAAGAATATACAAGTTGACTATTGAAACTCCCTCATACCATCTCCTTCAGATTGATTCCCGGGAGATTTCGTATGTAACGGAGGTAGATCAGTCTAGATGTTTTGTGTTGGCTGAGATACCCCTACCCTACCATGGGAAAGAAGCTGAGCTAACCAACATATCTACAATCAAGGATTTTCCCCTCCTTTTTCAACCCAATTTAGTGACACATGCTTTCAAGATGGGTGAAGAGTATACCTTATCAGATGTAGTGTGGTTTCCCATGAGTGTGTTCCTCTAACAAGAGAAGTCACACTCCATAGACATTTTTCGTACCTTCTCCGAAGGGTGCTCATCTAGGTAAATTTTACACCGATTCCTCCACCAAGTCAATGTGAGATTCTAGCTATTATATGAAATAGGTAATATATCGTAATACTGTCCTACACTGAAGGTACTTACCTCCAGGGACAATTCCCACACTTGTACCTAATCTCGAAGTAAAAAGGGAGCCAGCTGCGATAGGAAAATTTCGTGTTCCTGTTGGTGGAGGGTTGTGGCATGCTACAGTTTCTAGGCTAGTGGTGAGCGAAAAAATGTTTGCACATAGAGGGCAGCACTGAACGAGAAAAGGAGACAAGTAACTAATGGAAATTTATTAACTTTTCATACCCTCACAGTCACCATACAATTTATTTGGAAACCCCTTTTAGGTTAGGACCCCAAGTTTGAGAAATTTTGACACTACTAATGTAAGGCAAAATTTTCTTCACAGTTTACTTATGTAATCTTCTGTGTACATAAATTGTATATATCGACCCTTCTATATTTAAGTACCAATGTAAAATTATTTGGCTCTCTTTTGTAAAATATTTAATATCCTAACATTTCTGTATGTGTAACGACAGATCGTAGATATAATGGCACATTTACATGTTGTCACAACAATACGCTATCTCAAACACAGCAAAACATCAATTATGAAAAGAACATTGCTAAAATCTATTAAGAAGAGATTCAAAGATTTTACTAATTTGTTGAAATTATTTATTAGTATGAATAATTGAAAACAGCAACTATAGATTGAATGTTTTAAACATTTAGATGAAGTTTTGTATAAAATATGTTCATTACAGTGATTCTTGTCCAATATAAACACAAAATAAGGAGTTTGTTTGCATTTTTCAGGAATCCAGCTATGTACTACATGTATAAAGTGTATTTGTTCATCTCTTTGTATAATTATATTTTGTTAGATAGGCTTGATTTCTGTTTGATGTGTTATTTTACTAACATAAACAAACCATACAAATGCTATTGTTTGGACCAAGTATATGTTTTTCCAAAATGATAGGCATTTAGATTATTTTTGTGTTTCATTTGATATTTTAGTGTTATAAGATAAGATGACTGCTCTTGATGCAGGCCATCACTAATTGTTATTGTTATCAAAGTTTGGCGGCTGTTTGGTCATAATTAGCTTTTTTATGAACTATGTTTCATGATATTGATATGAAAAAATTTTAAGCCTTATATGTATTACTTGCAAAGCTGATTTTTAATATGTATTATAGTTTTACTGAAAACCTGAAAAACATTTATTGATATTCAAGTTAGTAAGTCCATGTACAATAGGAGTGAAAGAAGTAGAATTTATTGTGGATAAAAGAAGTTAACTTTATACCTTCATGATATAATATGTAAGATCTTACCTGTTGTATCCAATACAAAAGTATGATTTAAAAAAAAAACTGAGTAAGAAAACAGTTATAATTTTACTAAAAGATTGCTAAGATAGTCCTTTATCTAATTCTTCAGTTGTGATAATTTAATGTCATCACATTTTATCTTTTTCTAGTAGTATGCAAAGGGTTTATGTGTTATATTAAAATAATTTTCAATATGTAAATCAAAAAGCCATAAGACAATCACAGCTGATATAAGGTTAGAACGAAAGAGTATGCATCAAAACTACATTTCAATATTACATGGCATTTTGTAGGTAGTTTAATGCCACCAAAACCTGGTCACATTTGGAAAGGTATGTAATAGCCATTAAAAATAATCATACACTCAGATTAAGAAGATATGTTCAGATCGAGGAATTTCTAAGATGGTGATAGTCCTTCAACTTAATTGATTTGAGAAACAAAGAGACATAGATCAACTAGGAGCACCAGAACCAACGAAAAAGACACCTGCTAAAAACTGTATCCCAGTCATGCCAATATATAAGAATCCATGAACACAAATGTCAGTAGCAAAAGTCATCCAGCCAACAGTATGCATCAAAGTATAAAAAAATCCATCTGAAAGTAACACAGGTCATGTGTACAAAAGTTGCTTTTTACAAATATATGTTCAATCATTGCATACCTGAAGAGTGAAAATGATTACATTTTTCACACAAGCACTAGTAAACCATTATCCTCGTATATGAGATGGATTGTGCAAAGTATGCAGGGAGGAATGGCTTATTTTAAGTATGACAGCATTTTACAATGAAAGCTATGCTGCAGGGATTTGAGATGGTCGATCATTAGATTGAGCATGACTCGGTGTGTGACACTGAGTGTAATGATATTGTGATGCTCCAAAATAATTTTAATATAATCTACTTAAGCACTGTATAATGTATTTTCATGTACATGTATTCATGTGGTTTTACATATTACAACTTTTCTGTATGGAGTTTCTGAGAAGTTATATATTCAAGCAGGTAATGCATAAGCTTGTAAAAACTGG
>NW_013668170.1:0-4518 GCF_000517525.1 Limulus polyphemus
CCATTTGTACTTCATGCTGATGTTCTACTCTCTCTCCTTGTTCTTCTTGCCACTGTTGCTGACTTTTCTGTAGTTGTTGGAGACTTTCTTCCTGTCCCCTTTCTTGTTCCAGTTGCCATTGGTGCTGTTTTTTTTTGCCACTGCTGTAGCCTCTCTTCTTGTTTATATTCTTTCTCCTCCAACCACTGCTGTAGTCTCTGTTCTTGTTTTTTTTCTTTCTCCTCCAACCACTGCTGTAGTCTCTCTTCTTGTTTCTTTTCTTTCTCCTCCAACCACTGCTGTAGTCTCTCTTCTTGTTTTTTCTTTCTCTTCCAACCACTGCTGTTATCTCTCTTGTTTATTTTACTGTTCGAGCTGCCACTGTTTCAAGTTATCTTGCCACTGCTGTTGTCTCTCTTCTTGTTTCTTTTCTCGTTCTTCTTGTTTATTTTTTTCTCTTCCAACTACTGCTGTAGTCTCTCTTTATGTTTGTTTTCTCGTTCTCCTTGTTTCCTGCTGTTGTTGTATTGCTGCCTTCAAATCTGCTAAGCTGTAGTTTGATTTGCCATTTCTCGCTTTCATCTTATTTTCTGTCCCACTCTCTGACACCAATTTGTTACATATCTGCTTGTTTGTTAATTTCCGGTATAAATTATTTCTGAGTAACTTCAGTGATACAAGTCCCTTCTTGATTAAACAAGTTTATTCTCTCTCGATACAAACTTTTAATACACAGTAATTCCACAGTCAGTATGTTTCTCGTCACTTTAAACTTACCAACTTTTATAATACACGCTATAAATCACAGCGATTCACAATCTCGATAACTTCGCACAATAGTTCGAAAAAGAATCGTAAATGACCCTAAACTCATCGTGACTACTGTTCCCTTAACCATCCCCTGGCGTTTCTCTGCCAGGCTTATATACTAACAAAGAGGCGTCTCCAAAATTCTCTGATCTCCCCGATAATTCGAGAAACTTCACGCAAGTTACCAGAATCACGTGACTTCCGCTTTGTCGTAACAGTACTATTCAGGTTTACAACTACCAAATATCTGTTACGCCTCCAGTCGTTAGTTAATTTTCCATAAATTCGTTCCGACGAAACTTTAGCGACACAAGTCCTTTCTTAAATAAAACTGGTTTATTCTTTCCGAATACAACTTTACGATACACTTAATTTCAACAGTCGCTCTGTAACAAACGGTATAACTCACGTCTCACGAGCTCAACTTCAACAATACTCCCTTCAATTACACACTCTCTGACTGCAGTTCAATTACTCATTACCTACGCATTGTCCCGTCACGTTATTGGGGTAGGCTGGTATATATAAGATGGTCACCTAGTAATCTCCCGACAATTCACGAAGGTTCGAGAAAGAAGTGGCGTGATACAAGTCATGTGACCTCGCTGACGCAACAATATGAAAAAAGAGGGAGTGATACAAACAGCAAATGAAAATAAGGTTCCAGCAAGAGGAAAGTTAGAAAATACCCTTACCATAGAATACTTCTTTGTGCCTCATGATGTGTGGGTAATTGACATAGATGAAGAGTGCATATTTGGAACTGACTTCATGCAGCGACATGGATGTGAAATTAGGCTAGCTTTAAGTACCTTTGCAGTATATTATCAGAAAATCCTTGGGAACTACATGATAATTACTATATCAGAGAGTAGAATTCTTGTGACAACCAGAAAAGCAGTTACTGTACCACCTAGAAGTGAAGTACTCATACCAGAATTAGTTAAAAACATCTAGTGACGGGGCAATAGAACTAAACAGTCTAGCCTATCCTAACAGATTAAATCTTTCCATATGTGGTCAGTCAATATGAATGACCTTGTAACCATAAAATAATCATCATTAGTGAACATTACATCTTTTGTACAAACAAAATCAGATTTTTTAATTAAGTATTTTAACTAAAGATTTGTCTGTATTTATATGAAGTCAGACTGCTGAGTGCAAAGTGATTTTCATGTTAAGATTTAATATACTTTTTTTCATCTGAAAGTTTTATTTGCATAACATCCCACCTTTCCTAAATAAATAAACTTTTTATGTCAGTAAAACTTTATATTTTATCTTTTATTTTCTCATCTCTAACTCTATATAGACTCAATCAATTTGACCAACCTTGTAACCACCATAAAAAGTGTGAAATAAATCTAAATTACCCTTTTTCCTTTTTAGAATTACTGCAGATTATAACAGAAAATTACAATATTTTATCCTAAATAGCTTATGGCTTATAACATCATACATTTGTTTATACTTAATTTTATTGTTTTAATACCCTTTGAACTATGCTTACCTAATAATCCTACCACACAAGTTGTAAATCACTTGGCGAACACATAGCTCACTTTACCGTATTGAATGACATAACTCACAAGCATATCTCATGAAGAATTTTAATTATTCTTAATAATCTCATAAATTTATAATTTTTACATTTTAGTTAGTTTTATAACCACATATATATAAATTATACAGGAAAAATAAGAAATATAGTATTTATCTTTGAACTTTTGTTGTTTTTTTGCTGTCCATTACCAATGAAATTTAATCCTACATGATTTTTTTTAGAATGATGGTATTTTTTGTTTACTTAAATAATGCACAGAATAACAATACACACAAAGCAAACAATTTCCTATAACTATGATAATTTAACTGGCTTTCTAGCTTGGACAAGAGGAGCTTACTTTAATTCCCTTTACTACTTGATCTGAACACCATGAGATAAACTTTCAAACTGACGACAAAATTGACATTAGTCTATATTGAAAACAACACAGCATTATACCTCATTCAACAGAATAAAACTTCAGCTTTCTATTGGTTACATGTGATATAATATAAAATGTTAGAGAGAATTATTGACTATTTGTGAAAGAGAGGATGTGAGAGGTGGCTATGGAAAGTGGGTCTGATTTTCTAGTTTATGACTCCATAAATAAATAAGATTGAAGGCTATAAAACTTAAACTTTTCCTTAGTAATATGTATTTTATAATGAGTAATTTACACTAAATTCTGTACTTCAGAGAGGGGTGGTAAATAAATTAGAGAAGGGGAAAAACCTATAAAACAAATGTCACATTTCTCATACAAGGAGAGATTGAGGATTGTTGAAATAATTCTTTATAAAATTAAGAACTTTAAACTTATATAATAATAAAATTATATTTATTAGCTACATTTTGGTACTTAGTTTATACATTTACATCGATAATAAAGCAGATTAATTAAGTTGTAAATGTAACTTTGTAAAAGGATGTCACATGTGCACTTTGATCTATCTGTTGAGAGAGGGTTAAAAACTTGATTCATGATCACTGCATTATAAGAAATAATGCACAAAAATTAACATTTTCTTAAATCGAAAATGTATTTCTAATAATACTTACCACCACTCGCACTACAGATATTACTTGACTGCCAGGGTTTCTTCCTTTGCCCATCTAAGCACTGGTCTGATTTTTTCTCACTTGCTCCAGTCTTTCATACCCCACTTAATTGCCCTAGGCAATGTTTTTCTCATGACACTCTCCACCTACGTCAATGCACCCTCTATCCTGGTACTATATATAAGCACCTCATTCAGATAATTTTATCACTTTCTCGAGACTGACTCAATCTGCAATCTCTAACATTGGCTCTTAGTGGGGAGGAAGGGTGGGAGAGTGTGAGAGAAGGGAAGTGTTATTGGAAGTACATTTTCGATTTAAGAAAATGTTAACTTCCAAAATATACTTACCTCCTCTCACACTACAGCTGGAATCCCACATTGAGAAGGTGGAGGGCATTATCCATACAGAAACATCTGCATAGATCATGGGTGTGTCAATAGAAGATTGGCACCCTTGAGGGGAAACTGCACTACATCCAGAACAGGTATGCTCTTCACTCGGAACTGTGGTTGGAATTTTACATGAGTTATCATCATTATTGGTCAGGCCCCAACCAGATAGTCAAGGTTCTTCTGCTTTATTCCATGTTGGTGGTCAGGAAAATTGGACCACAATATATATATATGTATATATACTTATGAACAGATACAACCTGTAGCCATAGAATGATGCATTCCAAGCCACCGGAATCACAACAAGAAGGTAGGCAACACTGAAGTGAACAAACCTTCTCCTCAACCTGAAGAAGTCCAAAAGGCAACACTCCAGGCTCAGAATGATGGGACCTTGTACGCCTTACTCAGTCTGAGGAAACAGAACTCATCCACAGTGGCATGACAAGGGGGCAGTTGCCCCTGGGCGCAGATGTGAAGGGATGCAAAATTTCCTCTGGCCTATAATGCCTATTAATTAATAATTATGCCATCCCCTAGGATATAGCGCAACTGTCCTACGTTAAGTAAATACGACACAGTGTTACGTTATTTGTGTGTATTGCACTTGCAGTTTTAACATTTAAAAGCCGCCCACTGAAATACAGTGAGACCGAATTGACGTAAAGAAGTAAAGTACACTATTCCATCATTCATCTGTAGATCAAATACAAGTCCTAAAGT
>NW_013668170.1:5518-20009 GCF_000517525.1 Limulus polyphemus
TAGGTAAAGAGTAATTGAACTGCGTTCAGAGAGAGACGTATTGTTGAAGTTAACGTCGTTATTATAGTTTGTTATAGCGCGACTGTTGAAGTTGAGTGTATCGTAAAGTTATATTCGGAAATAATGAAGCAGTTTTATTAAGTAAGGGCTTGTGTCGCTAAAGTTTCGTCGGAACGAATTTAGGGAAAATTAACTAATGACTGGAGGCGTAACAATATGTAGCATAGCATAAAGAATTTGGTAAAATCAAGGAATTCTTATGGAAGAATGGTTTCTAATTTTTATAATTGATAGAATGCTCCATAATTATTTTAGTAAGCAAAGTATTGATATACCATGTACAATTTAAGTGCCAGAGTATCCTCTTATCACCAGTCTACTCTACATGGATAAATATTTAATTATTAAGAACCACTTGAAAAAAAATCATTTGAAGAGTATATAGAGTTAAAATGTGTGTTTAATCCTAATTGTTACCTATAGTTCTTTAGATTTAGAACCAGATTCATCCTATGTATATGATACACATACTGTATATGTATATTCATCATATGTAGTTTATAAATTTACCGAGGTTTGCGGGTTATAATCCCCATCCCACCAAACATGCTCGCCTTTTCAGCCACGGGGGCATTATAATGTGACAGTCAGTCCCAATATTAGTTGGTAAAAGAGTAGCCCAAGAATTGGTGGTGGGTGGTGATGACTAGTTGCCTTCCCTGTAGTCTTTCACTGCTAAATTAGGGACGGGCCCACCACGGGTATCGAAACCCGGATTTTAGCGTCGTAAGTCCGCAGACATACCGCTGTGCCACTGGAGGGTTACTCATTGGTCCTTCCTAGGATCTTAAACTAATTGGAATAAACAAAAACATCATATTCTCTTAGGGTTTGTTTGTTTGAAGTTATGCACAAAGCTACACAATGGGCTATCTGTGCTCTGCCCACCACGGGTATCGAAACCCGATTTCTAGCATTGTAAGTCTGCAGACATACTGCTGTGCCACTGGGGGCTTCTCTTAGGGCATGTTCAAGTACCCTTGACCTAATGGGGTATCTTGGGTTAGCATGTTCTTTAGTAGAACCAATAGCTTTGCTGATGTCAAGGGCTGGTTTGATTTGAATTTCGCACAAAGCTACTCGAGGGCTATCTGTGCTAGAGAGCACAGATAGCCCATTGTGTAGCTTTGTGCTTAATTACAAACAAACAAACCAATGAGTAACAGAGCTTCCAAATAAAAGAGGCCTGAGATAAACATTGTTGGGAAAAGCAATAAGTAACTTCTATTTCTATAAAAAATATGCAAATTAATTGATCTAGTTTCGTGAGTAACTGGGACGAGGGGAACTTAGTTGCATCCTTGACTAATGGCAACTTAAACAAGGAAAAGGCGCCTAAAAATCACCAACCTCACAATAAACGTTCTAAATTCTGAACTTTATCAACATTCAAATTTATAACAAACTCATCCATGTCAAAAATGCTGCATGGAGTTTATCTCATTAGGGAACTTAGTTAACTTGTTCCCCCAAAAATGGATAAATTGTTTTTTGTAAAATGAAAAATAATATACATTTAATCAGAATAATGAAACTTAACATAAAATTGCAAAATCAATAAAAATCATTTTTAATGTGCCTACAAGATAAATAAGAAAAATTGGAAATTTAAAAACCTGCAAATAGGTATTGTAAAAAAGTTAAGGAAACAAGGCTGGAGATACTGTAGACAGTATTTACTCAAACCACGAACTCCTATTTTGGCTCCATGCTGTTCCCTAGAAGTACATTTGGTGGAGTCAAAATAGGGATTTGAAGTTTGAGTAAATAATGTCTATGGTATTGCTTTAAATAAACCTTCGTTTCTTTTAAAGTAATTATTCTATGAATGTGTGTGATAAAATTTAATATTATGTACAATGATTTTTTTACTCCTTCATTTCATACATAATATAGGGGTTGGCTAGCTAAAGATACCTATTGTATAGCTTACAAAATATTGATTATGTACATGTTACAGTCATCTAATGTTCATCTATTATTGGCTGGTAATTCCTTTCACCCTGTACTTAAGCTTTTTAAAGGAATGCCAAATATATGTAAGAAAGTTAACTCCCAGGGGTAATGTTTATACTAGAATTATGATATTTTTAGCTTATGTAAAATATAGAAGAAACAAATCGACTTTTCAATACCCTACGACCTTCATAGTACCTTATTCAGTATTCTACAAAAGATTTTGGTGCAATATAGCAAGCCGTTTTTTTTTTTTTTTGTAGGCTGGCAAGAGAATAACGATGATAATAATAGAAACGGGCCATTTTTGAGGGGATTTTTATTTCCTTGTAAGTCTAATTTGCGTGCTTTTTTGTGCATTTTTATATATGTACAGCATTAGCAGTCAATAGTAAAGGTCTTAAAGTGTTGTTTGCACTGAATCTTTACTGTTTAAGGTGCTTTTTCCTTGAATGTTCTATTAGGGTTTCGTGCAATTCCTTACGATCTCTATTATGAACCACTAGCGTGGTTAGTGATATATTGAATTTTCTAAATTCAATTCAGAATAGTGGGAGAAATCCACATGGATCAGGGAGTTACTTTCAACAGCCAACTATCTGTTGAGTTGTGTGTAAAGCTTTTGGTATGGTGAAAAAAGTGTACTTCACCTTATCACTCCAATCTGATGGTTTGACAGATAGGGTAATACAAACTACCAAGTTGATACTTGCAGAATTTGCTAATCCTGACAGTACCAACATTTGTCATACATGATGATGGTATAGAGAAACAAAACAAAGATATACAAGCTGTTTGCCAAACGTGCTCATATTTGCTCAGGAAATACTAATCCCTGTTGATGTGATGTATAGTCCTCTTACACGATCAGACTTCTTTCAATATCCACAGGAATGGCTGTCTATGGTAGTTTACACAAATGAGTTCACCGAACAATAACTAGAGATAGTTGCTTGACAACACGAAATGTTATAATTGAATAGTAAAAGTATGGATATTCCAGTGTGGAAACTATATCTGGTTATGGTACATGTAGGCAGCATGTAAAATAACTTGGATCCAGCTGGATTGATCCATACCTGATACTCCAGCAAATGCATTGTGCGAAAATGAACACATCAATGAGCTGCATCTATGTGTCGTAGATGAAGCTTTGGTATACTGGCTTGACCAGTAGTATGAAAATGAGACCAATGAGTCAGAGGAAGACAAGAACGCCCACTCGAGCGCTACCCACTCAAATAACGAGGGAAAAAAAAGGTTGAAAAGACCTATCTGGCAGACCATGATGAACCAAGGAATAGTTAACAGAAGTAGCAGCAACAGACAGCTGCAACCTTTGGATGCGTCTCAGTGACGACCTCCAAACTGACATGAGTGGAATTGATTTATTATAAAGTAGAATGATCATTGGATTGCATACCCAATGATTTGATAAAAAGTATTCCTTGCTTTCCAAGCTATCATGTGATGTTAGGGTTATGTTAGACTGAAAGGGTGTCATGATCCCAGCTTTATGAGCTATCAAGTAGTGTTGTAAGGCATAATTATGCGATACACTGTATGGTTACCACTTTTATCGAAATTTAGGACAGTCATTTGGGCGAGTGGCAGATGATTGAAAGGGCTTTGTGATCTTTGCTCTTGAGCTATCGAGCAAATTTTCACTGAAAATGTATTCACTAGATGCCAGATGATAGCTGCATGATTATCGCCAGTTAGGATAGTTGTTTTATCTACAAATCAATAACTGAAATAACTTTACAACCTTAACTTTTCAATCTGTCAAGAAGTATTGAGGTAAAATATATGTGCTACATTGTATAATCATCTCTCAATCGAAAAGACATTCATATGGTTCAAAAGTCAGTGGCTGAAAGGGTGTCACAACCCTTCCTTTCCAAAGCCCTGGTGTGGTATCATGAAATACCTTGTATACAATACGTTGCATGAACACTATTTAATCATTAGAAGAAGTTAAGAAAGCTGGAATGAATAGATGTAATACCTGGTACATTAACAGTTTACACAACCGATGATAACTTGGAGTTTGAAAATCCAGTTGAAAGGGCTTTGCAACCCTTGCTCTCTAAGCTATCAACAGGTATTTTACAGTTTTATATAAACTATATTTTTGAGATTCCTACTTGATTTCACTTAATAAGCTAGGGTGATTATATGATTCAAAAGTCAGAATGAAAATGCATTGTAATCTGTGATTTCCAGAGCATGTCATGCTGAGCTTGCTACATTTTCATCTGTTTTCCAAAGGAAATATGCTAAAGAAGCTACAAGGGAATTGTGTTTTCTCTCAGTGTATATTGAAGACAGTAGAAACAACACAAGTATTAATCCTAGCTAATTAGAGTGTCGGGAACTTACTTTTTAGTAGCATATGTAGTAATATAAATATATGGGTGTGTTGGGCTAAGGATTCTGCCACAGCAGGTGCCTTTGATTTGTTGGCACACACTGTACTTGTTATTAAAATAACATATATATTAGGTCGTCAAGAAATTAATATCGCGTTTTGGAACACTTTCATTAACTCCCCCCCCAAAAAAAAACGTACGTCACGTATAATAGTTTAGTATTGTTACAAGAGCGGAAGCCACGTGACGCTGCTAACGCATGCGTGACTGAGTTTCTCGAATTATCGGGGGAAGCTCGAGTGTGATCGAGACGCCTCTTTGTTAGCATATAAGCCTGGCGAGAAAAGCCAGCAGGGGGATGATGAATGTATGATAAAGCCAACAGTAGTCACAGTGAGATTCGGGCTACTGCGTGTTTAGCACTCGTAGAGAGCAAAGTTATTGAGATTGTGAATCGCTGTGATTTATAGCGTGTATTTAAAGTCATTAAGTTGAAAGTGACGAGAAACGTACTGACTGTGGAATTATTGTGTACTAAAAGTTTGTATCGAGAAAGAATAAACTGGTTGAATCAAGAAAGGACTTGTATCACTGAAGTTCCTCGGAAATAATTTCTACCGGAAATTAACAAACAAGCAGATATGCAACAGTATACTCCAATCCCTTATAGTGATGGCACACGACGAGACATACATTCGCCATGTAATGCTGTTTGAATACAAGAAGGGGAACAACGCTTCTGTAGCCACAAAGAATATCAAAGAAGTTTATGGAAATGTTTTGAACGTTCGTAAGTGTCAACAGTGGTTCAGCAAATTTCGTTCAGGTGACTTTAGCCTTAAAAATTGTGTTGGCAGGGGCCGACATGTTGGAATTAATATTGATGCTCTTAAGACGCTTGTTGAGTCTAATCCAAGGTAACACACTCGTGAAATGGCCCTGAAATTGTTTGCCTCTCATGAAACAATATGTAAATATCTAAGGAATATGGGGAAAACTCCTTAAAGAAGGTGTTTGGGTGCCTCACGAACTCTCCAATGATCATCATTTTCAACATGTGAACGTTGCTTCATCTCTTCTGGTGCACAATCCAGTTTTGGACAGAATTGTCACCGGTTATGAAAAATGGGCTCTCTATTAAATGCCAAAAACAATGGCTCAGTTCTAGACAAAAACCTCTTCTGACTCCAAAACCTGGACTCCATCTGCAGAAAGTGATGCTTTGCATTTGATTGGATATCAAAGGAGTAATTCATTTCGATCTCCTCAATCCACAGCGAACTATCAATGCAGAGATCTATAGTCAGCAACTGAAATGTTTAAGTCAAGCTCTTCACTCGTCAATCAGATAGGTGTTCTTCCCCACAGCAATGCACGTCCACATGTGGCACGTTTGATGCAACACAAAATTATAGAGTTGGGTTGGAAAGTTCTCCCCCACCCACCATATTCTCCAGATATGACACCATCAGATTACCATCTCTTTCGTTTGCTGCAACACCATCTTAATGGGAAAACGTAAGCAAATGTGGAAGGGGTTAAAGAAAACATTGACATGCTTTTTTTTTGCTTCAAAGCCAAGTGATTTCTTTCATCAGGGTATTATCAACCTGACTGTAAGATGGAAAAGCATCATTGATAAGAATGGAGACTATTTCATTTAATAAATGTTTTGTTTCAATATATAAGTTGTTCAGGTTTTTTCGTGTAAAAATAGCGACATTAATTTCTTGACAACCTAATATATTTGAAACAAGTTAAATGTACGTACAAAATTCTTTACACAATGGAGATCATAGTTCTATCTTAAACACTATACAGTTCTCTTCTTCTTTTCAAAAGTCCACTTAGGCCAATTCAATTGCTTTAGAATTCAGTTGGCAACCCAAACTATTTTTATCGCAATAGTATCTGTGTATAATTCACTTGTGTTGTCGCGTGAGTAACCGCAGTTGTATCCTTAACTTCCAATAATTGTCTGCCTTTTGTCAAAGTCCACACAGGCAGGTTCAGTTAGTTTAGAATACCCTCTGATGAAACATATTCCTTATCTCTTTCAAAACTGTTAATCTCACTGTAACATAACAACCATTAGGCCATTCAGTCGCATGACAGTTAACTTTACGTGTTTTTTTTTAACTTTTCTCTGACCAAACTTCTCTTTCACATGACTTTATTTTTACTCTCTTTCCACTCGTCTGATCGCAGCTATTTATACGTCTACCCCTAGGCCTTCTAGAAATCTCCATAGCCTCAACATCAGTGGATTGCAAATACAACGTTTGATAGCCTCGACATCAATGAATTACAAACACAAAATTAATTAATTAATAATACTACCTACACTAAACATTGTTTTATATCTAACATAGAGTTTTGGCCTAGTTGTTATGGCACTTGGCTTACAATCTGCAGGTCGTGGGTTCGAGTCCTCGTCACCAAACATGCTCGCCCTTTCAGTTGTAGGGGCATTATGATATGATGGTCAACCTCACTATTCACTGGTAAAAAGTAGCCCATGAGTTGACGATGAATGCCTTCTCTCTAGTCTATCATGGATGAATTATGGACAGCTATCACAGATAGACCTAAGTAAACTAATTAGAGTTTTATGTAAAAGTCTTAATTCGTAAGAATTTTGCTTGTGATTATTTCATGAAGCCTAAAATATAGTGAGTGCAGTTGGAACTATATTACACTGTCATTGCTACTAAGACATAGCTTCAACAGATAATCTGAGCATTACTGGAGTGAGTTATGTAGTAATTGGAGATGATCTGTATAAACTACTAGAGTATTTGACAATTATAATAGTAGTATACAAGTATATATAGAGGTATATAAATAAATGTACATGTGTGGTCCACATGCCTATATGAAAGTTACATAGAGTCATTCATAAGTGTTTTAAAAATTATTGAATCAACTACACAAAGAACACAACAATAAACAGCAAGAGCATGGAGACGGGGTTTGATCTCAGGATATGAGGTTAACTGTGACAATTGACCTGGACAGTATTATTGTAAAATGTAATGTACCTGTTATTTTCATAATTCTTAGTAAAAAATATTTAAATTTTGACAATTTGAACATCCAACATATACTGAATTTTCATGAAAGAGATAAAAGTAACAAATACATACTATAATTGAGAGAGACAAAAATATACAGTTTTACCTGGGGTTATAAAAAAGACAAGTTTATCTGGTGGTTCTAATAATACAGTTTAACCTCTTGTTTCTTGTAAATATTATTGCAAAAGATATTTCAACTGGTCCAAATTGAAATATTCACTTGTAGGTGAAATTATCAGTAGTAAGTGAAATTCACAAACATTGGTTAGATATCACAAAATCTATATACTTGGTGTACCCAGTGTTTTATTTAGCTGTGATGCGAATATTCGCAGTCATTCTGGATAAAATGTTCTAACAAGCACACGGTTGTACTGAATATTTTCTTAACATTGTTTCTTTACAAGATAGAGTATAAAGCATGAAAATGCAAATTTTAAATGTACTAGGGGAAGGCAGAAAATAACACCTGCATGGTAAAGCTTTGCAATTTGTGCCCAAAGCTAAAACAAGACTTTTAAATCAAAGGAAGTCACTAAGGAAAGACGACAAAAGCACTGGCAAAAGCTAATGGTTTAATGATGGTTAACATTCATATTGAGAAGTGGCACCTTGGTTTCTCTCGATGGTGGAGCTATCAAGTTGGTACCTGCCACAACTGACCCATCTTTACCAGACCTCGGATCCAATATCCAGTATCTTCTTTATTGATCGAGTGATCGCAGGTTGGCCATAAATTGTCTTGTTTTGGTTTATGTCTTCCATTAAATTGGTGTCTCCTCCACATGGTCAGTTGTGCCAGTGGTTCATTAAACAATGTAAAATAATATGGGAATATTCAACAACAAATAATGGATAGCCACTGGCTAGTTCAATAACAAGCTAACAAGAAGTACTCAGAAGAAGAATTCGATCCTTCATACAAAAATCCAGATTCAAATGTAAGGTTAAAGGAATTCTACCAGTCAAAAGTTCATTCGAGTGTGTAGGTCATAATGTGGTTACACCCCTAACTACTACAACAGGTATTGGCCAGGCAATATCGTATGGGCTTAATGTGTACTCACACCCTAACTCACCCATAAACATATATCTAGAGAATCTAAGGTCTTCCCAATCCCCAGACTTCTACAGGTCTCTGCTTGACTGACTGCCTGTGGTACTACTGGTCACTGTTATCTCTTCCAGTCAACTGGAACACATGTCCAACGCTGCTTCCTAAAAGATTTCAATTTATATGAATGAAAATATTCCTATAACAAGCAATTAAAATACTGTGTACACCAAGTGTACATACCTATTATAATATCTAAGTCATTATCTGAGAATTTCACATAATACTAATAATTTCACCAGCTCACTAATGTTTCAACTTGATAAAATTGAAATATTTTCTGCTATATGCTTATGAAAAATACCAGGTAAAACCGTGTTTTTCAAAACCCCAGTTAAAACTGTATTTTCTCTCTCTCAATAGTATGACTCTCTTTGTTTATTTCTTCCATGAAAATTTCACCCCTGTCGGACGTTTCACTATCAAAATTTAAACATTTTCTAACTAGTATTAATGAAAATAACAGGTACACTGCACTTTCCACGTCAGTTATTCCAGGTAGCCTCACATTCATCAATTTTTAATATCAATACCAAATCCTTTGTCTCAATGCCCTCGTTGCTTTCTTCTTGTTTATTATTGTGCTCTTTGTGTAATTGACTCATTTGTGTTATTAAAAAAAACAGTCATACATGACTCAATGTAATGTTCCTATATACTCACGAGGCCACACACACACGTGTTTACATATGTATGTTCTCATACACATATGCTACCACTATACTTTATCAAGTACTGTAGTATTTTATACCAACTGCATTCCCTTTAGTTACAGCATATAATGTTTGTGTCATCTGCCGAAGCTACACTAGGTAACGACGATAGTTTCATCTAGGAGCTGTCGTACTCTACTCATTTATATTTAAGGTTTCACGAAATTGATAATCACTGGCAAAATTCAGATGAATTAAGACTTTTTAATTAAAAATCTATTTACCAGGACTAAAATTTTGTGTTGTTACTACTGTAATTGTAGATTGTAGATCCGGCATATTTCCCAAGAAAATTGATGCCAGATGGCGGGCTTCACAGAGTTCACACCACTCAGCTAGATTATATGAGTGATTTTTTCGAAACATTGGAGATGTTTTACATCAGGAAATTCACTTGGTCTTGGTTAGGAAAGCAAGGGTTACAATGCTCTTTCAATCACATGATCATTCTAATTGTTGATAATGGAATGATAATTCCACAGTGTACTACATACACCATATCCCAGTACCTCTTCATAGCTTGAAGGGCAAGGGCTGCAAAACCCTTTCATTCATTGGTTTCTTGATCGAACAACTGCACTAACTTTCTTAATCATGTGGAAATTGCACAATGTAGTAAACATGCAGTGGGAATCAGCTGATAGCTTGGAAAACAAATAATGTCACTTCGTATCAGTCCATGATTATGCAGACCAGCAACTATGCCAACTGTAAATTAACGAGTAGCAGTCGAAAAATGTAGTTTGTACATTGTGCCAGACGTTGCTACTCGATAGCTCAGAAACCAAGGGCTGCAACATCCTTCCAGTCAGAAATATTTTGAATACCATACTGTCCCAGCTAGTAATGCTTGATTAATTCAACCCATATTGGTCAAAAGCCCGATGTAGGCATCTTGATCATTAGTCAGAGCTGGTAAACACAAATTCTCCTGGCAACAACTCGGAAAAGTGGCACACATACAGAAGAAGTGTTATGATTGGATAGTGGAATAATGGATGTTCCATTGTGGTGACTGAGTGTTTTGGTGCTACATACAATGGCATTAAAGTACTTTATATCAGGTTGGATTGATTCATACCTGATAGTCTGACAAGTTGGTCATCAAACATATGAGTTACAGTGGATATGCATGCAAAAGTGCATGGAGCACGTCAATAAGCCGTGTCCCTACATCACAGATGAGCCTTTGGTCTACTGGCGTCACCAAGAGTCTGAGAGGAGATAGATGAGTTAGGAGATAATGAGTACACTGTTTCAAGTCACTCCGACCTACCTGAGAAGGGATAAGAAGCTGTAGAGACTTATCTGGCAGTCTATACAAACCAAATGAGAAGTTACTGTAGATGGAAGCAATTGTCAACCATCCTTAGTCACAGCCAATCCACATATTCTTGGGACACTGGGTGGCTTCTTCTAGTGGAGGGTTATACATCACGTCCACAAGAGTAGTACTTCCTATCCAAACAGGAGCAGGTTTGCCAAAGAGCTTGTAGCTCCTTGTTTAATCACTCTATATACCATCAGCATATATGGTAAGTGTTCATCTCAATCAGCTCTGTCAGGAATAACGAGCTTTACAAGCATCCACTTGATAATCTGTATTACCTTTCTGCCAAACAACCAGACTTGGAGATGAAAAGGTGAAGAATCAGTCTACACTACACTACACTTAACAATGGAACATCCATTATTCCACTATCCAATCATAACACTTCTTCTGTATGTGTGTCACTTTTCCGAGTTGTTGCCAGGAGAATATGTGTGTGTCAACCACCCTTAATCACAGCCAATCCACATATTCTTGGGACACTGGGGGGCTTCTTCTTGTTGGCTATTGACATTAGCTTTCTGATCTCTGTGGTTTCATCTGGTGCTCCAGATCGTGCTATTCAGTTCTCAGCTAACACATCAGCTACTGAGGGCTGCTAGTGTATCAACTAATTGATAAGATTTGGTTCACTTCTTGAAGTAGTCAACAGTGATGAGTACATATAAATGGCTTCTTGCAATCTCTGGGAAATTGCTAGTGATATTCAGGGCTATCCTGTGTAAAAAAAGACTCAACAATTCTCCATTGGTGTTTACCCTGTCTCAGCCAGTTCTTTCTCTGGGCATCACACACCATACAGTGTTCACATCAGCACTGAAAATTTCAACTCACTCATGGTCAGAAGAATTACCATCAGATGTTAGCACAGGTGCAGCTTACACCTTGGTGATCTCCTGTCTTTGTGTTGTGCAAAGTCCAGAGAATTTCTTGCTGCAGAGCTCTGAGGACTACTAGCTGCAGGAATATTCGAGCACCACATCTTGTGGGTTGATATCAATGGTACAGCACATCTTCTCATTTGTAACTGTTCATTAGGATGCTACAGGTTATATGCATTAATACGATGTCATTCTATTAGTTCTGGTCGTGCTTAACTTTGCTGAAAAGGAGCAAGGAGTTCTTCAGCTGCTTGTCCCAGTGCTCTTGAAACATTGACTTTGGCATCCATCTGCTGGTGAAGTTATTTACTTCATGATTTGCATCCACTGTGGCTGAAATGGGACATCTCACGAATAGACAAAATATCTGAATGAAATGAAATAGTCAAACTGTGTTTCATGTTGCAGGCCTAGGCACTCATCTATGACAAATTCATATTATTGTAATTTCATTATCCAATGTGTATCATCCCCTCCATGTTTTTAAAGTTTTTCTAACTACTTCAGCAAAATCCACCAAAATGGAGAGCTTTTTACCAAATAAATAGTGGCAATAATGTTTTATGAAGAAAACCATTGGAAGTAACTCCTTTTTCCGTCACATAGTATGAGTATTAGGTATTTGTGAGTGTATCTTTTGTGGACGTGATTACATGTTCTACTTCATCCTGCAACTGTGATAACACTGCTCTGACTCCACTGTCACTGGTGTTTGTGATCAATAGAAACTCTCAGCCATGGCTTGGATAGGCCAGCACCAAAGCTACTAAAGTAAATTTTAGGGATTGAATGCTTGGACACATTTTTTGCTCCATCCAAAGTGTGCTTTCACTTTTGTGAGAGTCAACAATGGCACTACTATCTTCAAGCAGTTAACTATAATAATCTGTAATATGATACAAAACAAACTGCAAAATTCACGTGTCGAGCCCAATCTCTTAACACAACAATCTTAACTGGGTCCACTGAGGCTCCATCTCACTCCACAATATGACTACGAAACTCCTCTGTTGGCAAGAGCAAATATTTTCCTGGTTTCATTTTCAAGCTTGCTTTTCGTAGTAGCTGGAATACCGTCTTCAGGTTCTAATACGAGGACTCTACTTTAACCAAACATCGTCAACTTAGACCAGGTATCTCTCCCATTGTATTCTTTTGAATGTAAGCTGCTTGAAAGAAGCTGGTGGGTTACACAAGCTGAATGACATTATACACAAGCCATCTCTTTTGCTAAAAGCAATCTTAGGCCACCTTTCGTTCCAAGCTCGACTTGCCATTATCCAGCATGTTCAACTAATACAAACTTTTCAACATATCTAGATATTCATCTGTTCACGTTAAAGGAAAGGCATCAACACGAGTTATTACAATCACCCATTTAAAATGAACCTAGAACCGTGGCATACCTTTTTCTTTTTTACAATAAGTACTGAAGATGACCAAGCACTCTTTAAAAGTGGTAAAGATCACAATAAATTATTTACTAGTAGAACTAAAACACTATTATTTCAAATATTCTCTTTATTCGAAGATCTTCCAATAGAACTGAACCAAGAAAGCATGCTTAAATTAAATTTCCTTGTCTAATGACAGCATCACATCGTTGTCTCATAGCATTTGTTAGCTGTAACATTCAGGTATACACAACTATTTCCGTTTAAGTTTAACGTGAAAGTTATTATTTAGATAGTTATGAAGTGTGGGTGTTAAATTTAGTTATTTTTAGAAGCAATAGTTTATTACAAGCTTGTTTACGTAACTGTTTACGAATCATATGCTGTGTGGTTCTTTTGTTGTGAATTGGTGATTGTTATATTATTGCATCATGTTACTAGAACCTTCTGAGTTTTCTCATTGTTTTATTTGAGTTCTATTCCATCATAATATCTAATATTGTGTGAAACTTCTCTGTCAGGGTATAAATAAGCATAGAACATTTAGTTCAAAAGATAGACCTAGCTTGTGATTGTAAGATTAGCCATAAAGAGCATATAGTGGCGATTTTTAAATTGAAATTATCACTGATTGTACTGTAATAACAGAGCAGTTAAGGATAATTCATCTTGTCAATTGTGTTCTAAAGTAATTGAACCAGACTGTGTGGATTTTGACGAAAAAGAGACAATTATTTAAAGCTCTGGATACAACTGTGATAACCAACTGTGTAATGAATATTTATGTATAAATTTAACTTGTTTTACTATATTGCTTTAAAACAAGTGGACTGTTTATTGTTGAAATTTATCGCCAACAAGTCACAGCCACCAACTATAAAGAATCCAACCAATCCATACATAAAACCTGACAAACATACAAACATCATCCATTCAGCCAGCAAAGGATATTACAGTTCGTAACTCTTTCAACATGAATGCACGATGTTGCTGCAATATCCCCTCGGGCAAAATAGATATTATTTGCTATAGAAAACAACTGGAACAAGGCAATTTCAACAGTTTTCTGGACCACGTGTTCCTAATAAAACTGCATAGAAATTAAATGCACGGAAATTAGTAAAAATATCTTTATAAAAATAAGGTAAAAACTTGTGATATTCCTACATATCACAGCAGTACCTTTTCTTTGGGTAACTTAATTACCTCGCGAATATCATTATACGTGAATAGTTTAATTGAACACTTTGGCACCTGATTTGAATAAATGTGTCTTGTTCGCGAGTGAGAATATTAGAGCATGAAGTCAGGAGAGAAATTTAAGAATTACTCTAAAAACATTTACTATCTTAACATAAAATGAGGAATTGAAAAAAGAAAGTGATTACAACAAATAATTTTCAAAACACACACAAACATCAGTTATTACAAAAAAGGCACTGTAATGTTATATAATTAACGAAAGCAAATGAAAATTCCAAAGAATGCAGAAGATGCTAAGTAAAGATGAATATTCATGAAAACGTATTGTTACGTCTCCGTTTGTTAATTAACTTTCCGTAACTTCGTTCCGACGAAACTTTAGCGACACAAG
>NW_013668170.1:20701-27027 GCF_000517525.1 Limulus polyphemus
AAAACTTTGTTTATGATTTACTATTTCTTGTTAGATCTGACACTAAACACATAAAACTTTGTTGTAGACAATTATCCACCTCGAAAATCATGTTTGAGCACACTTGGAATCTTCCTTAACCCTCTTTCACTCCATAGACCAAGGCGAGAAGTTAATTTCATTAGATGAAAAAATTCAGTATTCATACAGTAGAATATTAAAGTCTTGAAGGATATGTCATTTGGTGTTAACTGGAAGAATTTTTTTTTCCTTGTTATAAACGGTCTGCGTCTTTAAATTTCTACATATCTTCTTAGGATTTATCACTGTCATAGGATACTGGAAAGGACTGAATATATCTTTTTATTTTACTATTCATTACTGAGTAGTTTAATTTCTCATTGTTAATAAAATTGAAAGGAAACCGTCTAATTTTACAACAGGACTTTTCACTATCACGTAAGTATCCGTGGCTCTTGGGACCACCACTGACCCACGATGTGATGTAATGACCATCAAGCACATCTGTAAGTTCACAAAGATAATCCCCTATAGGAGAATTATTAGATCCATCTCAAACGTAAACAATGCTATCTGTATCGTAATACAAATCCAAATTCTCAAGCATATGGTGTAATTTCAGATGAGGGTGAGAAGTGGTGAAGGACCCCATAAAAATGATGTTTTGATCTTTCTGGGGCAGATACACATACTTGTGTCTCCAATGAAAAGTAATTACTTTACCATTAACTGAAGTAGCATCTGTTATTACCTTAGTATTATCATTCATTCAAGAGAGAAACTCTTTAACAGATGTTACGTAGGTAAGTTGTGATTTGTCCTCAAACATACCCCAATGTCGTCTCCAAAATGAATTAAGCCAAACTTTAGCGCAACCGACTTTTTTCTCTAAAAGCTGTAATAGTAAGGAAAGTCAAAATTGGGATTTGTAACTTGAGGAAATAATGTCAACACTATGTCTCAAACTTTAAGCTTGTTTGTTTACTTTTTGTGATTGCATTTCACTTTAAACTATCTATCCTCTCTCTGTATTTTCTAATGATCTAAGTTTCCCCTTTTTTACACGTTTGTATAACATGGCCGAAATATATGATGCAGTGTTAAAACAAACTGTGATTCTATCGGCAGCGTCGTGTCCGTTGTTGACGTTCATTGATATAGCGTTTGTTACAGAGCGATTGTTGAAAATAAGAGTATCGTAAAGTTGTATTCGGAAAGAATAAACCAGTTTTATTAAGTAAGGACTTGTGTCGCTAAAGTTTCGTCGGAACGAAGTTACAGATAATCAATTAACAAACGGAGACGTAACAATATTGTTCCACCGGCCTACAGCAAAAATGGCTGCGAGTATTGTAATAAAACTTGGGCAATATTACTAAACGCACCATTGCTCAATGTAGTTTTTAAGTTTAATTTACTACCTAACAAATAACAGCGGCTGTATATCCGTTCACACACTCAATCGACTTAATGTAGTCTGGGATTTATATAGGGTCTAATAATGTACTAGATGTATACTTATACTTACTGCGTGCAGGTCGTGGATATAATTTAATGTTTATATGGCAGGCATGATACATGTACCATAGCGATTATTAACTTATTGTTGTAACTGTATTGATGTTACGTATTATTTGTTTATGTATAGGATTCCTGCCCTTTTTCTTCTGACTGCAGTTCAATTACTCACTATCTACACACACATTACATTGCGTAACGTTGTCACCCTCTTTTATATACCAGCCTACCCTATATCTAGTAAATGCTAGAGCATTCGCCAAAGTACAGGATAGTTCTAGAAAGTAGAGGGCGTGAGAATAGTCACGTGATCTCGATGACGCAACAGTATTTTGCACTAAAACAACTACAGTAAAAAAAGCGTGTCAATGAACTAGTAGAAAAGAAATTAAATACTACAAGATGAAGGTGAAGGGTTAAAACCAACAGTTAAAATCAGTTAGCACTCACTCAAAAGGGAAAAAAATCTGATATCCTACAGACATTCTTAAAACCAATCTAAGCAGTCCTGAAACAATACTGTTACAATAATAGATCTACTACATTCTAAAAATAGTTTAGGACTAATGTTCCAAGCAATTTAAAAGCTTTCATAAACTTTTATAAAAAATTCCCAAAACACAAAATATGCACTAAAATTGATAAGTCTCAAGGAAGTCTGATCCACCCCACACCCCGTTACCGCCGTGGACACGTCACGGAAGAGATTTAATAACATTTAATAATGGCTGGAGACGGCTTGAATGAGTAATGAAGAAAAACTTTAATATAAGTTTAACATAACAGCACATGTACAACGTTTCGACAAGGTTTTGTCATCATCAGGTACCAAGTGGGTTCCTCGTCATCGAATTTTAATAACATTTAGTTGGTAAACTGAAAATCCCGAATGGTTCTATTTTTATTTTAAAGCTCTTTTGGTTTACTCTTACATGTGAGAATTTAAAGGTGGTTTCAGGTGTTTAAGTAATTCTTTTAGACGAACCTTGTTTTTTTATACTACGTTCCTGTTGTTTGTAACATATTTGAATTTGAAACTAGCTTCAGAAAAAAGAAGAACATTTTCAAAATATTTGTTTTCTAGAAAATTTTAAAACTAATACGTTTGGTCCCCCTGTTTGGTAAACGACCATGAAGACAATTATCTGTTGTTGTTTTTTCTTATGATAAATATATTGTGATTAATACATGTATTTCATTATTTGTTATGTTTTAATTATTTCTTCATTTTGTTTACCATACTCGTAATAATTTTGAATAAGGAAACAAGAACTAGAAACTAAGTTCGAAACTTACTTAGTTCAGGGGTTCTGGTGGTGATTGCTTTCAACTTTTAGAAAAAATAATAACTAAACGCATGTTTTATTCTAAATCTAAGCCATCTAATTAATATAACTATGGACGTATTAGACTATTATGTTAAACTTTTCTAATGATGAACATAGAGGTTTGTTGGATATTAAGAAGTTATTGGACAATGAAGTAGAAACTAGAAACACATTATCAAGTAAAAAAGTATTGAGTTTATGTATTATTTTTATTTATTTGCTTATTTTTGAGAAATCAGCTCTTTTTTATAGGATGGTTTTATTTCTTGCCATTGAATTTATGGTGAATGTTGCCTCTTTTTACTTTTAGTTACCTACTACCAACTTTCCAGGATTTTCACAGTGTTTGTTCATTGGAAATTCGCGTTGGTGCTTTGTGTCAAATATAGAATCAAGGTCTCCAAATCCTTCAATAATATAGCTCTTAATGCATTACATCTTGACCAGTTAACTGTCACTAACTTGTACTTAGGATGCTTGCAATGAGAAGCACATGTTACATATGGGTTTTTCTCATTCAGTACAGTAAACTGTGAACTAATTAAGAACATCCCTTTATTTTTAATGCTGAATATAAAATGGGCTTTGATGGAAAAAAATCAATAAATTACTAAAAAGGTGTAATAAATGTAGAAAAAGTCATATAACAGTATTTTCTTACTCATCCTCTTAATTGTGTATGACTAAGCTTACAAGTTGAAGAGCATTTCTTTGTCAATAATTTAAATGACTTTTTCATAGTAGTGATATCCTCAAAATGATTAACAAAAATTACATATCTTTTTCAAGAAAACTAATATTGTGGTCAAACATGCACTTCTAATGCTCAAAACGGTAGAATGACACAAGTTTGTCCTAATATTGTTGCTTTTTTGTGCTATTTTCTGAAATAACAAGATGGTAGGATACAAATTAGAGATCTGGAAAAGACAAGCTAGGTTTCAGTTAATGCAGTTTTATTTTACTAACAAGGTGATTACTTATGAAATAAGCTGTAATTGGCAGAAGTGGTGGCCAGCACTTTACAGGATTTTTAAAAAGGAAATTGATGATTTCATGAAAAGTAAAGGGTGGGCTTAAATTGTAACTTTTAAAAAAGTCGAATGTATAAGTATAGCCTAGAAGGATCAAATGATCTCTTGTTGTTTGTAGATTATTTTAAATATATTCAATTTTATTGTTGCAGACAACAGTATTATTGAAGCTATACCCTCAGCCTTGGAAGAAACTGCTTCTTTAAAGAAAAAAATATTTTAAATTCCATTTTCAAGTTTGGTATAATAAAAGAGGAACAAGAAGAGAACTATGACGAAATGACAGAGAAGACTGAGGTAATTTGTAGATTAAAACTTTTATACTTTTCTTTAAGAGTGGAATGAGTATGAATTTCTGAGAATTATGTAGGCAATATTGTAATTAAAGTGATAATTTTCTGAGTAAAAGTAATTATTACTATTATACATATCATTATTATATACAATTAATAAAACAGCAGCTGTTGATACTGGTGGTGGTTTTCATATTAAATAATCCTTCAACCAAAATATTGTGTGGCTTACTATGGGAACTTATCAAATATATATTCACAACAAAATGTAGCTGTCATTCATCATGCTTTAAATAAATGAATGATGTGGCAGTACAGGATGTGCATTTGTTGCCTTTATTGATGGCATTAATTTGTTGTTTCATTTCAGAACATCCTTGTCAGAGTGAAAACAGAGCAACTTCATAATTTCCAATACAATGATGTTATTTCTAAGTTCAGTGAAGGTGATGATAATGATCTGGATTATCGAAAACATGATATTATGAGTGTGAAAAAGGAAAATAAAGAACAAAAAGAAGAGTTACAGCAAATTAACTGTGGGCTAGAAGCTACAATGGGTGAGTACAGTTTCCAGTAACACAGAGATGTGACTTTTATGTGTCTGTGTAGAACTACAGGGGAGTCTACATCTGTTAGCAATGATTTTATTATTTCATACTTTTATATCATCTCAATACCAGTAGTAAAGAGTATCTATTGATCATAATGTAGAAGATAGGCTTAATTTCCAAGACTGTACCTCACTTCATGCACACAAAATATCTTTATTCCTTGCATGTCTGCCTATGAGATTTCCATGCCATTAATCTTGAGCTAACTGCCCCTAAAAATGTGTTTAACATGAACTGAGTCATTGCAATGATGACATCATCATGCAATGATAGCCCTCCACCAGTAGAAGGATGACACAACTTCCTTGTGCAGTAACTCCACTTAAGCACTTGCACAGAAATTAACTTCATTCTTTTCCTATTTTTAATTTTAAACTTATTAATTAATTATATGAGATTTGTGGTGGTTTACACTGATTTTGTTTATTAATTCAGCATTATGTAAATGGGAAAACAATTTTTAATTCCTGTTTACTCATTTTGAATTCTGAAGTGATGGTAGTATCTGCTTTATTTTGTTTTGGTGATGTTGTTCCTAGCACAGGGCCTGTTTTTATAGTGGCTCCTGGAGGCTCGTTGTCTGTGGTGGACAATTCAGCCATTGTTTCACATGTTGTGGGTTCCTTCATGCACACTGGGCCTTCTCCTATCATCCATTCAGCCAACATTCCTTCTACTGAGAGTGAGCATAATCAGAATAATGATGCTTTTACTAGCTATTTCCCCATCCATGGTTTGCTCTAAGCACAGCTTTATCTGTAGTGGAAAATCATCACTCTTCAAGTTTCCTCTTCCTTGACATGATTTCACAAGTATGTTCTTTTCTCTCCTAATCCTTTTTGTCTTCTACTTCCTCCCTTGTTTTCCCATGTGAAACCTCTACTCCATGCTACCTTTTTTTTCTCCTCTTCACCTGACATTAGGGTTCATGCAGTCTTGTTTCTACCCATACTAACATGCCTTGTCCTCCTTGTCTACTTGACTATTTTGTCCCATTCCTTGATTCCCAGTATTTGGAATCTCTTTAACCTGCTTTGGGTGTAGGTCCTTTAACTTTTATCTTCCTTTCTCTTGCCCAATTTTTGCTCTTCATCTTTCAGGGTCATCACTCTTTTTGTTGGTGACTACCCTGTCAGATCTAACCCTGTGGGGATCCATCTGGCCTTCTTTGCCAACCTTTAGTCTCCTATTTTACCCAACAGATGGGTTACTATCACTTTTTATCTCATCATGTTCTGTGTATATGTAAAGATAGGTATTAGATCCATAGTTAGTGTTGAGCATGTTACAATGAAAAAGTAATGATGTTACTTTGGCTATTACCTACTAAAATAGTAGTGGCATTACCCAAAATGTTACTTATTTTAAATGTAACAGATAATGATTCATTACTCCATATTTTTCAGATAGATACCTGTATTCTGTATATAAAACATACATCGTGTACATTGTATATTATATGTGTATATATATATATATATATATACACACACACACACACACAGAGTAATTACGAACTAACAAGCTATTACGAACTAC
>NW_013668170.1:27595-30579 GCF_000517525.1 Limulus polyphemus
ATGCCACTTAAGAAACGCCTTTTCTATTGAAAGTCTTCTGCCGCTAAAAGAATGCAAGTACAAAGAGCAGCTGAAACAGAAGAAGAACGCAATCAAAGACTTCAAGCACAAGCTGCAAGACAGGCTACTCAAATACAGGAAGAGACTTTGGAACAACGTAAAGTTAGACTTCGAGCTCAAACTGAAAGGCAGGCTACTCAAAGACAACAAGAAACTGTTGAACAGCATAAAGCCAGAGTTCAGTCAGAATCATCAAGGCAAGCTGGATATAGACAACAAGAAACTTCTGAACAACGTCAAACCAGACTTCAAGCACAAAAATGAAGACAAATAACTTACAGAGAGTAAGAAACAGAAGAGCATCAAGATGTACGACTTCAGGCTCAAAGAACAAGACAAGCTCAAACACGATCTAATTTCAAATAAAGCTTTGTTTGATTAAATGCTTTTTTATTTCTTGCATCACAGCTTTTGTCTACTTACCGAATAATTTGCTGAAAAAAATACTGATCTATACATTTCAAATCTAAATTTTCACCGTGCAACGCTGGGTAACTCAGCTAGTAACTAATAAATAGTCTGCAGTATTAAAATGATTATTTTGGGATGCTAATATCAATGCAGGGCTCGAAATTAGTGGGGGCCTGGGAGACAATTGCCCCCAAAATTGATGGCGTGCCCATAAAAAGTGTTTGCTAGGTAGCCTGCATGGCTCCTTAAAATCAAAAGAGCCATTAAAAGTTTGACTCCACATAAATTGATCTAAGCGTTTCTTAACCAAGCAGAACTTATGACAAACCCTGAATGGACCTTTTTCAAATTTATGAACACTTGTCAGTCATGTACAATCCACAAACATTGTCACTGTAAATGCCCATGCAACGAATGTTTAGCTCGAAGACGTTTGTGTTAGCTGCACTGGTGTATGATATATTCAGCACTTATCGCTTATCATGCCTAACAAGCAGTGTGTACATGTATGTGTGTGTATGTATTGTGTATACAGATCAAGTAATGTGTGTCCAAGATGATGTGTTCCAGATGGTTCATAGCCTTTGCCAAGGCTGTCGTGGCTAAGGTACCCCTACTTGATTGCACTATCCCAAAGGACCCATGCTAGTGAGCGGCGAAGCCGAGAACAAAGCTGCTTACCAATCTGTTGGGATATTGCAATCTGGTGTCCATGGGAAAACAGCAAAGCAAAATTCCTTGATAGGTATTTTGGTTTGAATACTTTCAGGTCCAGAAGGAGCCTGAAAGGTAACCAGGGGTGGTCAAAAAATGTAATTCCTCTTACGAAAACTTTGTTTGAACAACTCCAAAGGCTGGAAAGCAATTAAATTTCCGATATGGTACTTACCTTTTCTCAAAAGATTAGATATTCTCATTCAGTGTTGCCTTCTATATGCAAGCTTTTTTTTTATGCAAGCTGCAAGCCTTCCATTCCCCTCCTATTGGAATTGCAAGATTCCAACATGTCTTTTATGTAAATCATCATGCATCACCTCCTCACCAATAGGAGCATGACATGCTCACATGACACATGTGACACCCTCTACACTCATCTACCAAACTATCACTTCTTGTTTGGCAGTGTTTGTGTTCGAACTTGCTTTTTTGTTTTAACACTTTCAATATGGGGTCAGTCAGTGTGACGACCTCGTAACCATTTTGTGCTTGTTATAGTTTGCATGCTATAACTTTTAAATTAGTATGCGAATGTTAACGAAATTGGGCAGTTTATCATTAAACATTACAATGTTTTCATAAGCAAAATATCTGATTTTTTTATTAAGTCTTAAGGTTTGTACAGCAATGTTTCTCTCATGCCTTTTTTTTCTTTTCCCATCTTGCTTATCTATCTTGCAAAGTAATTTTCATTTTAAGATTAAAAATACTTTTATGCATCAAAAAATTTTCAAATTTCACATGCGAAATCTTTATAATGTCCGGATAGTTATCAAATATTTCTTAAGAAAAAACTTCATATTTTATCTGTTATTTTCAGTAATTAATCTCTGTACGGGTTTGGTGAATTTGACCAATTGTGCAACCACCATGAAAAAATTAGGAAACAAACATAAATTATGCCTCTTTCATTCTAGAATGAACACAAATTATAACTCGAAAACATAAATGTTTAGATGGAATAGCTTAAATCTCATAACATACATTTATATATATTTATTATTTTTATTATATTGACCTTTCACCCGTGTCTGGCTAACGATACAGAAGTTACAATGCAGTGGCTCACATGCACTCATGTTACCATATCAAATAACATAAAACTGACCTTTGGTCTGTACAAAGAAACTTGTCTTGGCTCTGTTTTACTTGTCTAGTATTTTGTAAAATACAGTCACATTTCAATTATTATACATTGTATATGTATATAGATTATTGCTATTTTGAAATAACTTCTTAAACATATTTTTCATAAAACATAGAACAGTAAATAAAGAAGTAAAGCAAACAATTATCTCTTCAAGTTACGACCTTTATACTCGGTTGCTGCTTGATGTAGGTTGCTAAGCCTTTAAAAATTTTGCACGTGGAGGATATGAAACAAAATTTTTTTTTAGGTTTTATATATACTTTTGAATAACTAAAAAATCATAAATTACTACATCAATACCATAGAATTCAACTATAATTTATCAAGCTTAGTAACTAAGATGTATTTTACTCTTAAAAAAATATGAAATTTCGAGCAGACTAAAGACACAACCTACCTTACTGAAATCTTGATTCAAAAGAAATAAATGGCACTAGCCACATTAGAAAGGCTTAGAAATCTACTAGGGGGACAATCTGAGCTTCCGATTGGTTACTCATGTCATATATAGAAGTAAGTGTATATAAGGGAGCATTTCCAAAAGTGGAAAGAGGTGGTGGGGTGCCATTATGTTTGATTTATTACATAAGTAATATCTTAGCAAATAGGAAAGATAAGACCTTCATATTGGTAATATCTGTAATTT
>NW_013668170.1:31460-36136 GCF_000517525.1 Limulus polyphemus
GGCTTTTCACCTGTGACCCATCTCGAAAAGGTTAATGCTTCACATTCGACTTTGTTTCCTCACAAAGTGGTTGTTTTTTAAATTCATTTGCTTTCATTCAGCCTGTTTCTTCTATTAGTATTTATCAGTTAATTATAGTCACCTTATTTTCTTCACTCGAATTTGGTGAACCTTTCTGTGCAATGAATTCTGAAGTTAGCATTACCACTTCGGGGCCTATTCTAACAACCAGCATTTTTTCTCAGACCTCAGGTGTGGGTGATCTGACAGTGGATTTTTCTGTTTTATATCAATGTTTGGGGACAAAGGTTGTCCCATGTAACGTTATATCTCCCATCCCCAGGCTGATCCTGTGCAGGCTGACAAGGATTTCAGTCGTCTTTTTTCCACCTCCAGATTTTGTGCCTCAGGTTCATGACGTTTTATCCTTTTCCCCTATTGCTCATGCACCTCCTCCTTCCTTACTTCATGAACAATCTTCCCAACTCTTTTTGGTTTTTCCTCCCTCACCTGATATTTGGGTTCATGCTGATCACTTTGACTCCCAATTAAGTAAGGGGATTAGCATGCTGCATCCCCTGCAAACATCAGATCAGTTTGCACTTGCCTACCATCGTGCTGACTATCCATTTTTAAACCAGCAGCTGTAAGGTTCCCAAATCATTTGTCATCCTTACACTTGCTCAATATTCTCGCTTGCATCTTATCCTTACAAATCTATTACAGTCTTTTTTCCATACATCTCCTATCTGAGGCTCTCCACAGAAATCCTGAGAGGTTTTCTCGAAGTACTTTTACCCTTCTCTACTACACTTTAGCCTGCATGTTGTCTTCAGTTCTGGGGTTACACACGTTTTTTCTTTGTTGTTGGGACCTTATAGGTCATGATGCCGTATTGGTTTGGGTCTGTTTACCCTTGATATATTTTAGGGATTTACACATGGTCCCATTTCTGAGACATTATGTATTTGATACGGTCCTAGAAACTCTAGAGCCTTGGGTTAAGTCAATCCAACAACAATCCACCCTTATGTATATCATAGTTCGTTTGTCTCAGTCAAAGCATCATATGCCTCTAATTACCATTTCCTGTCCCTCCCCTTTGCTGTCCCTTTTACTTGGAATACTTCTTCTCGTCATTTTCCTTGACGATGCATCCCCTGTCGCCACCACTACCAGTGACTACCCAGTGGGAGCTCAGCTGTTCAAGTTTCTTCATCACTGATGTTCCTTTGTTGGCAATCAGTGCTTGCTTCAGGTTCTGTCAGAAGGATTTGTTGTCCAGTTTCTTCCCCACCTCCCATCTCTCCTTCCCTCCTCCTCTAGATCCTAGGCCAGGCAGTGTCTGTTAGAAGCAGTTTGGAAATTGCTCTTGCAGTGGGCCATCAAACCTGATCTCAATCCTTACTGGGGTTTCTATTCTAGCCTTTACGTTGTCACCAAGAAAACTGTGGAATGGCAGCTGTTAACCTATTTATCTTGCCTCAACCACTTCGTTTCACTACTTTGGTTCATCATGGAGTCATTTTCTCACCCTGAGATGGACATTTTTTCTGGGGTTGTGGATGGCCAAAATGGATGTATTCACTGCTTATCTACATATACTGATATCACCTCCGTGTTATCCTTATCTTTGGTTTGTCCATTTCAGAGTGGTTTATCAATTGGGTCCTGTCATTTGGACTTGCCTCGGCATGTTACGTATTTTGACAAGTAGTCGGAGCTTTTGCTCGACATCTCCATGCTGTGGGTCTGCAATTTCATTATTACTTTTACAACTGGCTTCTTCTGGCTCATTCCAAACAGGAATCGGCCAATCACACTTGACAGCTTCTTTCTGTAGTGGCTCAGGTAGGCTGGTTGATCAAAGAAGAGAAGTCCTTCCTCAGATCCACTCAATATTTTGTCCATTTCGGGGTCTTTTTCAACACATATCAGTCGGGCCCAGCCTTCTCCTTTACGACTTCGTTTAATGGAACTGTTGGTTTGCCAAACCCTCTTGACTTAGTCACTTACTGCATGAGAGATTCTATCACTTTTGGGGATGAGGTCATCAATGACATCAGTGGCCCCCCTCAGTCTTACCCATATGAGATCCTTTCAGTGGACACTTCATGATCTATGGAACCTTGCTCAGGATCCTCTTTCCACCTCATTACCTTTTCTTTTTCCATGCTAGATGATCTGCTTTGGTGGTTGAAAAAACCCTATATGTTGGCGGGCTTGCTACTTCCTCCCCTGCACCAGATCTACATCTTATCAGGGATTGGGGCATGGATCAAGCACCAGGAGGCTTCAGGCCATTGGTCTGCAGATGCAAGCGCTTTGAATATCAATCTTCTTGAACATCTAGCCATATATCAGGTGTTGCATCACTTCCTTCTTCTCACTTGACATTGTGTGGTGATGGTTCATTCAGACAGTGCTATGGTGGTGGCATATATCAACCACCAAGGGGGCACCCAGTCCAGAGATCTTTGTTTTCGGACATTGGATCTCTTATACTAGGCCCACGCATATCACATTCATCTTATTGCGTGTCATGTGCTAGATGCTTTCAATCTGGTCATGGATCGTCTCTCATGCCCCGACCAGATATATCCCACAGAGTGGTTATTAGATGGCCTCATTTTCAGGGATCTTTGCCATCAGTGCAGTTCTCTCCACATGGATGCCTTTGCTACAGGCCTCAACAACATGTTACCTCTCTTTTGGTTGCCTGTACTTCATTCCCAGGCTCTGACAGTCAATGCCTTCAGCCAGGATTGGCCACACAGGTATCTATATGATTCCCCCGCTTCTGATTACTTCATCGGGTGATTTTTCTCATCCTCTCCACTCCTTGTCGGGTCCTCCTGATTGCTCCTTATTGGCCAGCTCAGCCTTGGTTCTCACGGTTGCAGAGACTGCTCCTCTCCCCTCCTGTCCCTCTTCCACTTTCTCCCTACCTTCTTTGTCAACCTCGGTCATGTCCTACATCCCACCCGTCACATCCTGCATATTAATGCCTGACCTTTGACTGGTCCTTGGTGAGAAGATCCAGTTTCACACATCAAGTCACTTCCTTGTTAGTTGGTTCTATCTGTCCATCTTCCATGGAAGTGTACCAATGCAACTGGAAGATATTCCATCATTGATCTATAACTAGGGGATTTCCCACTGACCAGCCTACTGTGGCTCGTGTGGCAAAATTTCTCCTCTGTTTCTTTGACCATGGGTCCTCAGTCTCCTTGCTTTTGGGGTATTGGGTAGTCTTATCCATACCTTTCATTTTTCCCAATACCATAGAGTTTTGACGCCCCCTGTGCTTACTATGCTCATGCATTCCTTCCAGATACATTGCCCTCCCAGGCAACCCACCCTTCAGGATTGGGATGTTAAAGTGGTCCTACATTCCCTTATTTTACCTCCATTTGAAACACTTTCCTCGTGTTCCATGTTTCATCTTTCCCTTATCCCTATTGCCCCCGGTACCCTTTACTGCGCATGACACAAAGTTTTAGTCTTATATTCAAAATGTTATTAAACTACTTTTTGTTTATGTTATACCAGTTAGAATAGCATAAAATATGAGCTAATAATCCATATTTTAATACTGTACAAGTTTTAAGTTCTTAATTCTACAGGCAATATTTTAAAAAATCCTTAATTTCCACTAGTTTGACCCACGTGACACATTTTGTCTTAGCATGTCATTATCTATATTTTATCCACCACCCCTTGAAAAAGTACGAAATTAAGAGTAAAATACTCTAAATAAAATTGTTATTGCTCATACAAACCATAATATTTATAGCCTTCAATTTTCATCTATCAAATGACGTATTGTATAATTGTATGTTCTGAATGCTTAAATTTCAATATCATTCGGAGTATGAATATCGTTCCCATGGGAAAGTTAATGACTAACTTGGATGAATCTGTAATGGCTCTTGTCACATAGTTAGAAAGCCAGGAAAATTTTGAGAGGTAAGTAAATTTGTCTACTTTTTGCATGTTATTAGTCTATATTCTTTGGTGCAATATTTGATTAAATAAAAATTATTAAGTGCATTACTATCTATAGTATAAAAAATTAGGGTTAACTCTCTTTGAAACCCGACTGCAAGATAAAGATTGTTTAAGTATTTTATTTCTTGTTCTTTATGTATAATTATAAAAGTAACTAAAATCTAAAAATGTGGATCTTTGCAAGTTATTTAAGACTAGATTAGGTAAAATAAGTAATAATAATAACATAATTAAAATGGTTCACCAGGCACGCTCGCGAGCAGCTCGTGGGTAATGTAATTCGATAGTGTAACGTGAGCTGCACATTCCCTGAGTGATTTACAACTTATAATGGCATGGATAGTAGTTAGACATGGTTCAAAGGGCAATGAAACAATAAAATTCAATTATAAATAGATGTATAATGTTACGAATTTAGAGCTATTTAGAATAAACGAATGTAATTTCATGTTACAATTTGAAGTCATTCTGGAAAGAAAAAAAGGGTAATTTAGGTTTATTTCGATATTTTTTGGTGGTTACAAGGTTGGTCTATTTGATTGATTCCGTTTTGAAATAGGGTAAAGAAAATAACAGAAAAAGTATAAAGTTTTACGTAAATAAAACGTTTGAATTGCATTTAGGAAGTTTTAGGGATTATACAAAGGAAATTTGAGATCTACGAG
>NW_013668170.1:36688-51216 GCF_000517525.1 Limulus polyphemus
CTATTTCCCTTCCTTCCATTTCCCCTCTTTACCCTCAACTGAATCTGCATAGGCTTCTGTGCCCAGTAATGGCTCTTTTTCCATTGGCAATCCTCCTCCCTTCGTGATCTTTCACCTTCTACCTTTACCAATTGCATCTGTTTTTTGGTTCGATTGGCCTATTCCTTCCTACCTTCTTCCTCACATTTTCCCTTGCTTCTCGTCTTCGTCATCCAGTGGAGGAAATTCTGCAGTCCGGCATGTGGATCACACCCAGTATATTCATCTCCCACTATCTCCATCATATTGCAGTTTTCTTTTCGTCTGGGTTTTGTTTACCACCTGTGGCCATTCTTCAGACTCCAGTGTGACTTAGACTGATGTTTTTATTCATACTTTGTTTCAGAGCCTTTCTCTATTTCTTTATCTCATGAATCCTGCTCCGTGATGAGTAGTGTGTGACCAGCCATGTTGATTTGCGCTTTATCTTCCATGGCTTCACACGCTCATCATTGAGATGGGGTATTCTACAAGATTGCTTGTAGATGCATGACCTCATGATATTTTGCTTCATAAACATGCCTTTTGCAGACCGTCCAGAAGGGGATTGCTGCCCATCCCTGCCATGCCTGGAGTGAATAACTCAGTATGGTCTGCTTTTCAAAATAAGGTTTCATGGTCATCTATTGCACTGTCGCAGGTGATGACATTCCTCAGGACTCTCCACTGCATTGTCATCCTCCTTTCTTCGAGTGGAGTATGGGAGTCCTTACCACTTTCCAGTTCCAAGCTGCTGGGGTGGTTGACCATGAAGGCACCCTGCTGAATGAGTTTCACCCAATAACCATTCAGTTACCGAGTAGTAGGGTGGTGGTGTTCTGCAGGTGTAGATGACATTATATCCACCTATTTATCATAACCAATGACAACAGAGTGAGCCTTCAGGATGCAGTTCACCCCTTTGATTGAGGTTCATCCTACCTTGGTGTGGATGTTGGTACCCTGTGGGCAGGTTTTGGGTTGTCTATCTTCCTCCCTCAAATTCCTCCATCTGTGTAGTGGGTCACAGCAGTGGTATATGGGATTGTTCTGATTCTGTCCTTGGCTATCCCTCATTCTCTCTTCTTATTGGGATTTTATTGCCATTGGATGGCCAATTTCAGAGTTGGAGGAGTTGATTGCGTGCGATAGACTTCCTTTTGATACTGGATGTCAAGTTCCCGGATCAATAGCTCAGAGCTAATCCTTATGTCATACCCGGGAATTGGAGCGGTTCTCAATCCCCCAGGTTTTTGGGTTTGAAGTGAAGACGGTATGATCCTCATCCTACCCTCGTGTAGATATCAATACCTCGCAGGCAGGTTTTGGATGCAGTTGATTTACCAAGTACAGTCCGCAGTGCCCAACCACTCTACACCTAGGGGTGCATCCTTTGTTAACCCACCTTTCTCATTGTGGGATTGAGTTACAGTTTATTTCTATGGTTAGGATCACTTTCCTGCTACCTTCTTTCCCACTCAGATGTGCTCTTCTCATTTTCTGCCCTTATATCTTACACATTCCACAGTTGGGTGAAGAGTATACCTGGCTCAGAAGTGGTGCAGTTCCCCTCTTCTGATCTTCAGATCTGAATCTCTCATTTCCAAGCTTTCAGGGAGTACTTCTGTCATTCCCTCACACTGATCCCTCCTCCTTATCATTGTTGGATTCTAGCTAATCTTGTGAGAAGAGGGAAGTACCATATTGGAAGTTATAATTTTCCTATACTGAAAATATATTTCCCATAGGTACTTACCTCCCCTCATACTTCCCACCCTGCCTCCCCACATTTCTCTGATGCTAACATCTTCTCCCAAACATCGAAGTGATAGTTCAGTAGAGGGAATCACATGCATCACGTGATCATGTCATGCTCCTATTGGTGAGATGGTGACACACGATGATTTGCATGAGAGACATGTTGGAATCTTGCAATTTCAATAGGGGGAGCAGAAGGCTTGTGGCATGCATAAAGAAAAAGTTCACATATAGAGGGCAGTACTGAACGATAATTGCTAATCTTGTGAGAGGAGGTAAGGACCTATCGGGAATACATTTTCAGTATAGGAAAATTATAACTTTCTTGAGTGCTTTGATGAAATAATGTAGAGCTTAATATTGTTGAAGCATGAGAGACTGATTCACAAGCATGGTTGGTGAACAAGGTAAACAAGAAGAGTTGACACCTCGTAATAAGCCTCAGTAAACCTCAGGAAAAATCTGAGACAGTGGGGAGCTGGAGACAGGGAACAGGATGTTCATTGGAAGAAGAAGAAGAGGTTGATACTGAAACTGAAGAAGGTAGCTCGCTGTATATGAAGGCTTCAATTTAAAATGTGGCTGAGGACGTTGACGAAGAGAGAGCAGATGTGAAAATTGAAGGAATCAAAACTGCACAAAGGATATCCAGTTCAAAGGTGACATGAGTAGTGTAAATATGAATGATAATTAGGGTCTGAAGCAATTGATTAATTAAGTCTTGATACGGGATAAATACGTCTAAAACTAGCAAATATAGTAATGTTTAAATGGGCTTTGGTTTATTAAAATTGATGGAAAAAGATTAAATAGTTTTGGCTGAATTAAAAATGTAATTTAAATTTTGAATATAAAATATGAAGGGGTTGATCCTTCTCAGGGTGAGGATTTATATATCTAATGAAAATAATTTTGCTGTGGGGGAAAATGGGAGTACCCTGAGAAAACCCAATTTCACTGATCAGACACAAAATATTCTACCTGATCAGTTCCTGAATTGTTAAAGGTTATCTTGAGATTATGAAACTTTTTCATCCTTTTATTTATTTTCCTAAAAAAAGGCTATATCTTGGGATTTGGATGGGGTGAGGGCTACACACCACTTGTTGCACCAATATGACACTGCATTGAGTGATATTTGGCTGTAAGTGTTGCAGTGTGCGGGTTGCTAGAAGAACTTCAATAGCAATATCAATGTAAGTGTAAGATTTAAGGTAGGGAATGGGATATTGTTGACAAAGAGGTTGTATAATATCGAGCTTAACACTGACCCTTGGGGGACATCAGCTTCAAACATGAAGGGCCTGGAGGCACATTGTTGGTCTAAACTTTAGCTGTTATGTCATTAAGAAAGCTGAATATCCAGTATACAATAGAGGTGGGTAGGTGATTATGGATTAATTTGTAGCAAAGTCCATTGTGCCATACCGAATCAAAGGCTTTTTAGATGTCTAGAAAGATAGCTATGGTTGTTGAAACTGCAATAGATAGTTTCAATAAGGTTGTTCAATAAAGTTGTTTGTCTGCATTTTCTGCTTGAATTCTGTATGTTGTTAATAATGTTGTTGGTTTCTAGGTAAGCGTTTAACTGGTTAGTGATTAATTTCTCCATCAACTTACTAAGGATTTAGCTAATGGGTCTGTAGCTGCCAGGATTAGTGAAGTTATTATTTTTCTTAGGGATTACCCTAATAATAGCTGATTTCCAAGTAGATGGGTAATATTCTGATAGTAATGATAAATTATAACTTGTTATTAAGTGGGTTATGATTTCATTGTATAGGTTTTTAAGTTTTAAATTGTTAATTCCATCCTCTCCTGGGGCTTTGCATTTTATTTTCCTAAGGTTAATAATGGTTGGAGATGGCTTGAATGGGTAATGAAGAAAAACTTTAATATAAGTTTAACATAACAGCAAATGTACAACGTTTCAACAAGGTTTTGTCATCATCATAATGTAGAACTTAATATTGTTGAAGCATGAGATACTGATTCACAAGCATGATTCTGCCAGAATTTAAAAGGGTTGGGTTTGTATTTATCTATTGATAGGCAGAAGTTTTCCCAGTTATCATGTTGTTGTTGTAAGTTTCTTAATAAGATTATATTCATGGCATTAATGAGTGTTTTAATCAAATTGTCACAGGTTTGTATGAAGCTTTGTCTGAATTGTCTGCAGATAAATATTAATTCAGAAATTTAGGGAGTAAGTTTCCAGGATCATATGTCAGAATTTAGTTCTTTGCTAGAAATTGTTTCTTTGATGGCTTGGGTTATGGCATTGATTACATCAGAGGCATAATTATTGATTTCTGTTTTGTTGTTCACAGCTGTGATGTACCTTGTTTATTTAGTTTATATTTTAAAAGACATGTTTTCATTAAGAAATTAAAAACTCCAAAATAATGAAATTTCTCCTCCAGGATACTGTTGTAAATATTTTCTTAGTTTAAGGTCAGCTACCCACACTTGCAAAGTTGCATCACTTAGCGACAATTCGAAGTTGAATGGCATGCTTATAACCAATGGAAAGAGCAGAATTTGCTCTTAAAGGTTGTTACTGTAACAAGAAATGTATATCTACACATTTGTTTTCCCCTTATATGTATTAGTTTGATAGACAGATTGCATTTAGGTTTTACTTTTGTACTATTTGTGTTTGAATATGCATATCTGAAAGTTTTAATGATTTTTATAATTTAACTTGTCGCTTGGATTCTGAAAGCTTTTAAACAAGATGGCGTGTACAAATGCAATCTTGTTTAGGTAAATGCATCTCTGCCCAGGGGCTGCAGATAATAACTATAAAGCCCCACACGTACAAGTTGATGTATCGGCATAAATAATAAAAGACAGAATTTGAAAGGAAAATTAAACATAAACTATAAGTGAAAAGATAAAGGTGTGAAATTACACATATGACAAAAATAAGTTTGAAAAGCATTCTACAAAGAGTTAAAAGCTGTGTATGTATTTCCATTTCTTAATTTTAAACATTTCATTGCACTGTACATTGATGATAATAGCTAGATTCTGATTAAGAAGTTTGCACACAGGATCACATACAAAAGTTGTAATGGTTTTCAAACGAGACCCAAAACTCGAGAGCTTTCGAATAGTTCACTATTGTTTTTCAGGAGAATAAAGGTTTATGTTTAATAAGTGTAATGAAATATATAGTCACAGATGTTAACTTCATCTAAACCAGATGTTCAATATGATTTAGCTTTGAGAACTGGTCAGTCATAACCTAGAGTTATTGGTGTCAAATTTAGTTTGTGCCAAAGATGTGTGTACAATACATAAAGGACTTATGATAATAGTTATAAGAAATGTTAACCAGTTTTTATAAAGATAGAATTAATAGTAAAACATAAAATAATGACAAAAGGTGGTGGGTTTGTTTGTAATTAAGCACAAAGCTACACAATGGGCTATCTGTGCTCTGCTCACCACAGGTATCAAAACGGATTCTAGCGTTTAAGTCCGCAGACATACCGCTGTGCCACTGGGGGGGCAAGGTGGTGGGAAGTAGAGAAAATGATAATGTGATGCTATATATAGGAAGTAATACCAATATCGAGAAATTAAAGCATGAATAATACTAATAATGTAAAATAAGTTTAATTATGAATTTAGTTTTAATAGTGCTATCCAGTAAGCTTCTTTAACTTCCCTGTTTCTGTTAGATGTAACATTTGTCTGTATATCTGTCAGTTTAATGTCTTCAAGAGATTGTTCAGACATGTTCAAATGTCTTGTGACTGGAAGTTCTTTGTTTGTTTTGATTGTTGATTTGTGGTTATTAAACTTTCCTGCATAGTTATTTTGGTTTGACCAATATATTAGAAGTAGCATTTTAAGCATTAAATTAAGTAAATAACATTTTTTGTAGAGCAGGTTATGCTTTAGTAATTTTGAATTGCTTTTGGTTATTTTTATCAGAAAATTTGTCCAATTCCTGCATGAACTTACAGGTTTGGCATCACTTGCTGTTGCAAGGATGACTTCCACTAAAGTTGACTTTAGCATGAACTAAGTGTGATATCAAAGTTTTATTTTTTCTGAAAGAAACAACAAGCACTTCTGATAAAATGGATTTTAGTCAATCATTAAGTTGAAGGAGGTAAAAGTGTTTTTTTTTAGTATCCGGGGTAAGTTTTTTAGTTTTGGGTGATAGGTAATAACTATTGGAACATGAGAAGAATTTGTTTTAGCTAGAGTTAATGATAAAATAAAAAAAATGGAAAATAAAATATAAACATTCAACGTTAAAAAACTTTTTTTGAAACTACATACTTTTAGGAACGTTCTTGTCAAATTTCAAATAATTCCATCCACTAGTTTTATTTTTGGAATGAAATATAATGATAGCAATGTTAAATATTATGAATCATAACATGTGGCTGTCAAAGGGTTAATTCATTCCCACACCCATGTTTGTATAATATAAATTGTTCTCTCCCTCTCATTATATATTCTAATCTTGATATTTTGAAGCTTCTCTCTAATTGGCCTCTCTCTAAGACCTACTGCTTGGAATTGTATATATGCAGCAATTTAAATATATAGGCAAATTCAAGTAACTTTATATATGCCACTAACCTGAAAATCTTGACAAAGTTGCTGTTGTTATCTGTTGTAGTCTTGACAGTTTTGTTCAGGATGTAATATTCAACATGTACTGCTTCTAATGTCTTTTCAGGGAGATCGTAGGGATTATGTCCTTTTATATAATGAGTGGGGATAACGGCATGCTTATGTTCCAGCATGTCATCCTTTATCCAGTGCAAAGTGACTCCTAAATAGGCTTTGAAGTAAAATATTAGTCTGTCAGTTTCCAAACATACTTTTAATAACAAAACAGGTTAACTCCAATATTTAAAAAATAACTCAAGTTAGGTGACAGTCTAATAAGGTATCAATGATCCTAAGTCAGGTGTGAAAAACAAACCTCCAAAGTTGTATAGTTTAAAAAATGTGAGAATATTAGAAACTAAAAAAATTAGAAATTATTTATTATTCAATTACCTGTTTCTCCAACTCCAGCAGTCAGCAGTGGTAGTGACAGTCTTGACTACCATTAGCTAGGAAAGCTACTTTTTTCCTTATAAGCATCATTCATTTACCTCATTAATGTTCTTTGTGAAATGATTGTTCTTATTGACTGTAGTGATGTGATTAAATTTCTAAAGGCTGTGGACTCGACAACTCCAAATGACCAAAACTCTGAAACCATGAAGTCCAATATTAAGTTATTCAGCTTTTGTTGAGACACTCGGGAGCTTTGCCCAAATATTAGAAGCTGTTGTTTTTTCTTGATGATCATATGCAAGCTTTTTAGACATGTTGTCATTACCTTCATTTGATTTCACCGTTCACTTGTTTCATGCAGCACTTTGTTTCACTGTAGACTTGAATTCTGTAGCAATGGAGAAATAGTTTATGGACACAGGTTTTCTTAAGTTGCTTGCAGATTTACTATTTGCATTGAATGTTTTCTGTAAAGCCAAGCAAAGCAAGCGTTCATATAAGTTATCACCACTACTTCTTCCAGTAAACTTAAAGTATTTGTTGAGATATAGCCATGGGTTACATCAAAAATTTTGCTCAAAATTCTGCCACTTTCGTATGATATAATGCTGCACATAACGTCCCACTCTAGCAGCTTATAGACATCTGTCAGAAAATACACATCAAAGGTACCCTTGATTAGTGTGATGACCCTCACTACAAGTCCACAGATTCACAACTCGGCTATGTTTCAGCAAGAATTCATCTCAATACTTCATTCTTCTGCTGTTATTCCAATATTACTACTATCTAAAAAGTATGTTATTTATTATATGTATGAGTATTTTTATTAATTTTTTTTTATTGTTTTAACTACTAATTTTTATCAGTTATTTTATATTTTTAAGTATGTTAATAGGCTATAATATTACTGAATTTAAAAAGTAATGAGTAAAGAATAACACATTGTTTGGACTAAAAATTTAACAATGTTACCAAAACTGTTACTAAATTTGAAAAGTAGTTTGGAGGTTTTGCATGGTTTCAGGTTTAACTTCTAAGGTTGCCATGTACTTGTCTCAATCTCTGCATCATCCCATGATGGACATTTATCAATGGAAATGGCACACCTATTGACAATGATGTATTTCAAGGAGGTTAAACACACTTTGTCCAGATGTGCCAACCATAGCTTGGTTTTGACCTGGCTCTTTGACAAGGGTTTTGCATCTTCCACAATCACCCTATATAAGCGACCTTATCAGCTTCCTTCAGATACTTGAAGAGATGGAAATTCTTTTAAGTCCTCAGTGCTCTCCGGCCTCCTCAAGTCACTTCAGGTCCTTCATCCAAAACAACCCTTTCAGTTACTTAACTGGAATGTAAAGGTGGTGTTACATGCTCTTTTTCAATATCCGTTTGAGCCCTTAGCCTCATGTACCATACATATTACCTTTCCCTTAAGGTTTATTTTTTTTAATGCTGGCCTGCGGTCATCACTGGTCATTTGTGCTGCACATGCACAACATATCTTATCAATCGGGCTACACCTTTCTATACCCAAACGGGTCCTTCTTACCTAAGACACTGGCAGCCCAGGAAGGGGATAAGTCCTTTCACTGATTTATCTGACCGCTATTTCTTACCTCTCTCACTGATCGGATCCTGATTGTTTTTTTGTTGTTTTTTTTTGTTATGTCCAGTAAGGGCCTTGAAGTGTTATGTTGCCCGCACTAAGGCTTTTGGATGTGTTAGATGTGAGCTTTTTAATCACTGTGACCCTCCAGTTTCCTGGGATTTATCCCCGGGTTAACTTGATGGGATGGGTATGAAAATTGATCCTTCTTACTTATTCTGGGCTCTCTTTGGAGGTGAAGTGATTTCTGCAAGTTATGTCTCATCAGATTCATCACATTTCTATGTCCTTAGTGGCCTGGTTGAATTTCCCACTGGAGGACATTGTGTTGACTGGTATGTGGACATCTCCCCCAATACTTTTAACTCACATTATTTTCATTATCTGGCAGTTTCTTCATCTGAGGGTTTTTCGTTAATAATCTCGTCTCTTCTTTCCTTTCCATGGTCCGCTACCTCTTTTTCACAGGATCCCACTCTGTACTGAGTGTTGCTCAGTCAGGTGTGCTTTTATAAAACCAAATCTGCACTAACAACAACTAACAAAATATACTTTATCTAGGTTACAATAAGTTCTGTAGAAATGAAGTGTTCCATAAGACCACCTAGAGGCAACCCGGATGGTAATACTGTACTATGCTGGACTGTCACTCATGAATTATCTTGAGTAAAGCATAAGGGGATCCTGCCTGTCTCTGCTGATCAGTGGATTGCATAAATCAGGGTTGGTTTGCTTTTTAAAATCTGGGAACTTGTTTTACATGTTGCACTGTTTCCAGAGTGTTGTCCCTCAGAACTCCCCAACATGCATTACCCCCTCCTTCATATTCTACTAGTGGAGTTAAGGAGTCCTAACCACTTTCAGTTTCCAGTCACTGGGGTGGTGGACAGAGGTTATTCCTCCAGTGTTTGACTGATTTTTCTCCACTCAAGGAGAAGAGGGCAAAGTTGAGGGTTCTCCTCCCCATGACCCTGAATGTTTTTTTCCCAGATGTTAGTAGGAAGCCTACTTATAATACTGGTTCAGATCTGATGCTCAGCTATTTGGTTGGGTTGAGCGTGGCTCTTCATTTTGATCAATATTGGTTCAGTACATTGTTAATGGAAGAGAGTTCACTGTCTCGTCGTGATTCTGAATGAAGAGTGGTCCCATCCTGGGTTCTTGGTTGAGCACTGTTTGTTCCACATCCTCCCCATAATTCCAGGGGCAAGTGGAATTTACCTTGCTCACATGGTTGGGGAGTGAAGATGAATGTTCATAATTCCAGACCCGATGAGTTTTGTCTCTCCCACCCTTCCTCCCCACTAATAGCTGATGTTAGAGACTGTGGATTGGGTCATTCTCAAAAAAGTGACAATATTATCTGAAGGATGTGCTTATATATCATACTAAAATAAAGGGAGCATTGACATAGGTGGAGAGTGTCACAAGACAGATATCACCAAGGGCAATTAAGTGGGGAATAAAAGACTGGAGCAAGCAAGAAAAAATTGAGTAATAACTGTTGTGTGAGGAGTGGAGGTAAATATTATTGGAAATACATATTGATTTAAGAATATGTGTATTTTTGTATTCAGTTAGAAACATGGTCTTCAATATGTTGAAATAATTTTCTTTTTATAAAGCTGGTGGATCCACTTAATCCATTACACTCACTCTAAATATTTTAGCCATGTGACAAAATTGTTCTGTGAAAATTACTACTATATGACTTTATAACTAAAACTCGAGTTTCGATACCCATGGTGGACATAGCACAGATAGTTTATTGGGTAGCTTTTGCTTAACAAGAAACAAACCAACTTATGCGACAATAGGAACTGTAAGAACCAGCATGTATCTAAGTAATGAAAGAGTGGAGATGAGAGAGAGAGAGAATGAAAATATTTAAGTTTTAACAAAACAAAAAATAGCTATAACTAGAAATAGTACGAGTACTTCTCTGAATACATTTATTTCTAAAGCATTGATTTTGAAGAAATGTACCTCCATTTGGCTAAGATACTAATGATAATATTAGCTGTGTACCACTAGTATTTAATGGTGAAGGCTTTTATTATGATGTAGCAATATATAAATTATATTCAAACATATTCTTATTAACAAAAATAATATTAATACTTACAGAAACTGGAGAAACCATTTCTTTAGAAGGATCTTCACATTTTATTCGTGGGAAAGAGCAAGAGAAAAATTCTGATCAAGTGTCAGGAGAAAATGAGGTATCAATCTTTTAAAAACTTCACTGTTTTCTTGTTTTATTATTAGAGCACAATAACTACAAATATATTTTCTTTGATAACTTATATTGTCTTGATAAATATAGTTCTCTGTGTCATCTCTACATTTTTTATACTAGTTTTTTAAATAACTACAGTGTTGCTTCTAGGATTTTTCTCAAGTGGCCAAAATCCCCCACTGACTTCCAGGAAGTGGGCCATCCATGTAATGAAGTAGGTATCAACTTTACAAATCATAAAAGCATAAAATGATTAAGTAACTTTTATTTGAAGAAACAGTAAAGTGAATCATTGCACTTTGTTTCATTTCTGTATGTACTGAATATATCTACACATTCACTGACAAAACTTACATTGCAGTCATTTTCTCTGCATTTTTTCCATTATTTATTTCTATTTGTGCATCATTTTGATGGAAAAATATAGTAATTTTTTTGAAAATAAACTGCTTCTTGAACATTTTTGTACCTTTTGTTTTTTTCACTATTTTCAATCATTGATACCTCTTAATATCAAGGAAATCTCCTGCAAAACCAAATGATGTCAGTCATAATACAGCCAATCACATCCTTTTGCGTATCCACATGAGCTAATTTACTGTTCAGAATTTTCCAGTTATGATTGCAATCTGTTGTTACAAATCATTCATAATACATTTCAAAGGGTGGGCACGAAAAATTAAAATGCGTACTTTTATTTTTTGTGTGAACTAGTGTGCAGGCAAATGGTTATTTTGCAACATACAGTCTTTTAGTTTTAATAATTTTTCAGATGTGTGTGTGTGTGTGTGTTATAGCAAAGCCACTTTTTGCTATCTGCTGTGTTCACCATGGGGAATATAACCCCAGATTTTAGCATTAAAAGTCCACAGACTTATTCATAGACTTGTAGACAATGTGATCCTGGAGTAATCATTACTAATGTTTTTGGTGCAGAACCTGAAGACAATCATTGCAGATTGCTCAGATGCTTTAACTAGTAGATCCTACAACTCCTTTGTTATTATTGGTTATAAGCAGCAAATAAACGTTAGAACTACTAAAAGCTTTTTTACAAATATAATACATTATTATCATTCATTTATTTTAAAAAGATTTATGAATGTGGTTGAGAATAAATCAATCATAATTTGATCAAAGTCATACTACTAAAGTCAGTTCTTGAAACTGTACAAAAGAGGCTGGAATGTCATAAGTATATGTAGATAGGTAAAGGTTTGGGAAATGAGAATTTGGGCTTCAGAAAAGTAAAGATTGGATATTTTGATGATATCCATGAGCTACATATTTCATACACATTAGAACAGTGTAGTAGTGCTTTATTATACGTGTATATTTTTACTTTTTAAGTATGATATTCTACTAAGAAGAATGCTTTTCTCCTGAAAACTTCCTAGACTTTAATTGTTTGTTTTCTTAATAAAACTTTTATATGATTATCTGAGAGATGAAATTACAAATATTATAAATAGAATAATGTTTTTACATAAGATTCCAAAATATATTGTGCTTTTTTAGTTTAGTATTTTTAACCTAATTTTTCTCTAAGTGTTTAAATGTTTCGAGTTTAGTTTTAAAATGTGTGTGCAGCAATATATATTATTTATTTTATTCTGATATTCTCTGCTGCCTCAATTTTAATCAGTAAATATCCTGGTTAAAATAATTACTATTACCTAACATTTTATTGTTACATAAAATTGATAAAACACCAGCCATTGAAGCTACTGTGTTTTCTATTTCAAGTAATTCTCTGGTCATGATATTATGTGGTTTACTGAAGAAACTTATTAGACATTAATTCACAATAAAATGCTAGTTGTAGCTCTTCATGGTTTAAAACAAGTGAGCTTGGAAAACTAACTATTTATATGCTTTAATGGTGGCAGTGTTGTTAGTTATTGGTCTGTGACTTTTTATATCTTAGAACATGTTTGTCAGAGTGAAAACTGAACAGCCTGATGAGTTACAACAAGATGACATTACTTCCCAGTTCAGTGAGAGTGATGATGAGAATGTTCTAGACATTGCAAAACATGATATTACAAGTGTGACAAAAAATGAATTTCAAGAAGAGTTGCAACATACTGATTCTGTGTTGGAAGGTACATCAGGTGAGTGTAATTATATATTTCAGAAACTTTGTTAATAATATAGTGCAAGGAATGTTTGTAAATAAATGACAGTTCTTTTTAAGTTAAATCTTAGTAATCACATAGAATTTTTAGTACTAGTATCAGAGGAATAAACAACTTAAGCTACAGCAGGTACTCATGGTGTTGTGCTTGTTCTACTTCAGGAGCTCCTATAAGTGTTGTTGAGATTAGATTTGATGGACATTTCTAAAAGCTTCTTCACACCATCCACTTTATATGATTCTACCTTTGTCCAGTTTACACAATATACTTCTTCTTTAGTTGTGTCCTAACTTAATTCCTCTGTCACTCTAAGCTTCTTTTAATTTTCCTTCCTCTATTTAGTTTACACTATGAACATATTATCTTGTTAAGTCCTGGCTCAAATCCCCTTTACACTTTATGCTTCCTTTCATGTTGTCCCTGACCTAATTTCGATAACACTGTTAGCTTCCTTTCGTGTTGTGTCTTCTATATAGTTTATATTAAAAACGTTTTTCTTTGATATTTTCTTACTCTTTACACCATAAGCTTCCTTTTAAAGTTGTGCATACCCACTTTATACTGTAAAGTTCTCTTCTAGTTGCACTTTGATCAGTTTTCCTTACACTATAAGCTTCCTTTTTGATTGGAGCCAGGCATGGTTTTACAGTTAGCATGCCAGATATGACCGGTAATTTGACTTCCAGTATTTTCACTCCCCATGCATTTCACTCCTTGTAAATTAATTCACTAATGTCAAAAAATAATCAACAATAAAAGTAACATTTATTAAAAATTATTTAAAGTTATGAGCTATTCCTCGTAAAAAGTCGATCTTGTTTTTTGGGTTGTATTCCAGCAAGAACAACTTGCAGCTATTTGTTCGCATGTTTAAACTTTTTTTGTCATTGTTGTCACCCCAATCAAATTGTACTTTCTTCAATTATGCTAAATATTCTTCTTTCTTCAAAGTTACAATTAATTTCCAAATATTGGATGCATGCACATCACTGAGCTTTGAAGTGCAAATTGTTGTTCCAAATTGTTGTTGGTATGAAGCCTATCTTTGTTCTTTTCTGTTACAGACATTCCAAGTGTCAATAGGAAATATTCGAGTAATTCTTTGCCTTCAATTAGCTTGACCTATTTTGCAGCAAGTATGGAACACTAAAACATATTTTTTGACATCAATAAGGTATTACTGGGAGTTAAATTGCTAGGAGTGAATTCTCCTACAATCTATGCCAGACTGTGGATCTGGGGGTTCATAGTTCTCATCTCCTTGCCATTAAAAAGATCATATTCCTCACTCTGGACACACAGATTGCATTTTACAAGTGACAGTCAAATCCATATAATTGGTTAAATGGTGAATACTGTTGACTAACTGTTTTGTCTCTAGTCAATGATTTCAAAACTTATGTTACTTAGTGTGCAGATAATCTTTGTTCAGCTTTTCACAAATATCAGAAACAAACCAAACCTTTCTGCTTGTGACCTCTATCCACTTTACACTATAAGATTCCTTTTCAGCTGTGTGCTATATTGCATATATGTAGTAATATTTTTAGTTTTGTCCTCTATCCACTTTACACTATAAGATTCCTTTTCAACTGTGTGCTATATTGCATATATGTAGTAATATTTTTAGTTTTGTCCTCTATCCACTTTACACTATAAGATTCCTTTTCAACTGTGTGCTATATTGCATATATGTAGTAATATTTTTAGTTTTGTCCTCTATCCA